>NC_136807.1:4646225-4932200 GCF_951216825.1 Electrona antarctica | reverse complement strand
TCATACTTTTTTCAAATGGGGGTCCGTGGGGCTAATTAGTGTCAATTTGGGGGTCCTTGACATGAAAAGGTTTGGGAACCACTAACCAAGTGTACAGACTGAGACATCGGAGAGAGTGATGATGAAACCCCATGGGACCGTATATATATTTGCTTTGGAACTCCCTGCCACTGGCTCTTAGGTTAGCAGAATCAGTGTCTTCTTTTAAAACGCTTTTAAAAACACATCTATATGCCAAGTGTTTTTCCTAATATTGTTTTTAATTGTTTTTATTGACCTGTTATTTTCTTCACATTTTATTGTTTCTGATGTCTTGATGTTTTGTTGTTTTGATGTTTTTATGATTCCTGTTTTATAACCTGTCTGTAAAGCACTTTGTAACTATATGTTTGGAAAGGTGCTATACAAATAAAATTCACAAATAAAATTCATATATATAGCAGTAGTATAGGCTATATATATATATAGCCACACTGTTTACACATCAGTGGTTTCAAGGACCCCCCCAAATTAATATGCATTTGGCTGCGGACCCCCATCAGAAAATACTTTGTGCCAGAGACCCCATCAAATATTAGTGTTGTTAAAATGTATAGGCCTACAAAATGTTCAAAATGTGTCAAATGTTTTCAAAATGTGTGTGTGTGCGGGGGTCCGGGGGTGGTGGGGGGTCTGGGGGGGTCCGGGGGTGGTGGTGGTACGGGGGTGTGTGCGGGGGTCCGGGGGTGGTGGGGGGTCTGGGGGGGTCCGGGGGTGGTGGGGGGTCTGGGGGGGTCCGGGGGTGGTGGTGGTACTGATCAATGTCATATTACTTGTGCATGCTGACAGCGGTGTACATTCCACAGCCGAGGAGCAGCTGAACAGAAGGCCCGGTCCCCCATGGTGCGGAGTTTTGTTTTGGTGGTTTTGAGTGTGTTAGAATTTCCAGAGCGGAGGGAGCGGGTGGAGGCTGGGGGTTCAATGAGTTCCTTCAGATATGAACATGTTGCAGCAAATGTTCCTCCAGGCTATGGGATACATGTTCTGCACATGGCTATGGACTAGCACAGAGGTTTTCAACAGGTGGTCCGTGGACCACTGGTGGTCCGTGCAGGTATTGCATGTGGTCCCTGACCATGCATTTAGTATGGTTTATCGACCACTAGTTGGGAAACAAACTAGTTCACTAAATGACCTGGTGATGATGACATCAATGGTGTCAGTTACTGGGAAGTCAGATGTCAAGAACTTCCACAGAAAGGGAGTTTGAATTTCAAGGGAAAGTGTACCGGATTGACTGGTTGAGTCTATTAGGAAATGTTCCCATATAATCATGCAATCGCATGTGTCTGCTATCTATGAGTTTAATATGGAAGGTTAAGAGAACAGAGTAAGGGCAACCATGGGAAAGGAATTAATTCACCTCAAATGAACAAATTAAACAAAGCCCTTAACTGTCAATATTATTTCAGACTTTTTCCCCCACACCACGCCCCTATCCCCCCACCCAACACAACAGTGGTCCCCACGTTGATTCTTAGTCAGGGTGGTGGTCCCTGGTTCATAATCAGTTGAAAACCCCTGGACTAGCACATGCTAGTCCATCTGTATTATACAGGCATTGATAAATAATTAGCATAACAGTGTTTCCTATATACTACAGTATTAGGATGTTATTCTCAATGTATCTTATACTGGTCCATATCCGTTTGGGGATATGACATACCGGTACCCAAAGTACGTGCAGAGTTTGGGTTGTGTGTACAATCTGTACATGCATTGCATTTGTATTGCTGAACATCCCAAAGTAGTAGTAGCAACTATCAATTAGCACCATTCAGGTGAATGATTTTCCAGCCAATAGCAGCGCAGAATGACACACCTTCCAGCCAATCACAGCGCAGAATGACACACTTTCCAGCCAATCACAGCACACAATGTTTGAGGACGCATTCAAAAAAGTCGGCGCGCACTGAAAGCGTGCGTGCACGTGCACACAGGCGCATGCATTAATCAAGATGGCGCAGCCCAGGGTCTAAGCTAACAACAGATAGCCATCCGAAGCTAATGTGAGTAGCCTTTCCACTAGATCCAATCAAACACATTTATTGCGAACGCAGTGAGCATTTACTATGAGACCCAGCAGATCATGTCTGTCTGTCTGTCTGTGTGTCTGTGTGTGTGTCACGCTGTAACACCACCCGCCCACCACCAGAGGGCGCAGCTGTATCACACACAAAAACACACACACACATGCACGCACACACACACACACACACAACTTAACTTAAAAAAAAACTTAACTTAAAAAAAAAACTTAAAAAGTAAAAACTTTAAAAAAAACGTAACTTAAAAAAAACATTAAAAAAAACTTAACTTAAAAAAAAACTTAAAAATAAACTTTTAAAAAAATCTTAAAAAAAATCTTAAAAAAACTAAAAAAAAAGAACTTAAAAAAAACCTTAAAAAGGTACGTAATTTATTCTAATTGTTGTTATTGCAATTTACGAGCTGCGTTCGCTTCCCGCGTTCGCGCGTCTTACTTGTACAACGGAATAAACGTAGATAAGTATTTTGGCAGCGCCGCTTCCCGACAAATAACGCAGAGGTTTTTTCAAAAGGTTTTTTAATAACAATTTGTATCCATTTGTACCTCTGAGAGTGTATAAATGTAACCAAATGGACCTGGATACATGTGGTGTTTCCACACTGCACCTGAGTAAGTCGGTTCAGAGGCCTGTATTATATTTTCTCAATATACCTTTAATATATAATATTTTAAGACGAGCGGTTTTTCCATTCCTTAGTGGCAGGCTTGACCTTGAGGTTAAGGTTTGTGCCTTGAGTAGGCCTACTGTAGTCAACAGATCCCAGGGCAAGTTTGTTCAGGTTGAATTCCGCCTTCTAAGCGAGCCTCAGAGAGGGAGATTATTGGTTCCAGTGGATAGAGGACAAGTGAGGAATTGGACACCTCGCATTCTTCGGTAGAAGCTGTAAAAAGCTGCCCACTCCCCCTCACTGACGCTCTGATTTATCTCTGCACTTTCTCTCCCGCTTTCCTCCCATAATCTCTGTTTGGATTCCCTGAGTCAGACTGTGCAGGCGTTCCACTTTCATCCCTGCCTCAACCTCTGTGTTGGCTACAATACACATTCAAAGCTTCACATATTCTGTGCTGTTCTCATGCATCAGCTATACATCAATCTGTTGTGCACGTGTGAGCCAGGCCTTACTCTGCACACACACTCCCTGAATGCCACAGCTGAACCTCTGCCCCAAGGTTTTCACATTGGCCTCTTATAGCGCCACCAGGAGGCAGATTTGTGCTAAACACAAACAGTACACCTACAGATTTTGTCCAAACATTACGCAAATTGGTGCACAGTCTCTCTAGAGCCATTCAACGAAACAGGTCTTTCAGATTTTTCAGACTCCATCCTGATTGGCTACGATTGGCTTGTGCTCAGTTTCAAACAAAATGCTGCAAATCATGAACACATCGTGTGATTTCCGTGAAATTGTGCACGCACATTCCCACTAGGCCCAGGAAGAAATGCCACTTGAACATTTTCAACTCAGCCTCATGGTGGCGCTATAACTGGCCGATTAGTGTTTTTACCTCTACCTGCACGGATCTGTGTATAACTGTGTATAACTGTATGCCAACTCCCTAGAGGCCAAGGAAAAACCTTTGCCTGGAATTTTTCACATCTGCTCTTTATAGCGCCACCAGAAGGCAGACATATGTTAAACCCATTTTCAGATCCTTCAGATTTTATCCAAATTTCACGCAAATCGGTACACATGCTCTCCATAGTCGGGTTTGTTTGATTTCTCGTAATCCACCCTGATTGGCTCCGATTGGCTTCTAAACATTCCAGGAGTAGCCCGCTTTGTACTCAGCGCAGCGTCCGATTGCGGTGAAACTGTCCACTTGACAGTTTTCAAATCAGCCTCATGGTGGCACTACAACAGGCCAAGCCGCGTCACACACACACACACACACACACACACACACACACACACACATGCGCTCAAAAGCGCATGAGGCGATTTCACTCCTCCTTCCTTGTAGGAACAGAGTGCATTCTGGGATTGATTGGGCCAAACACATGAACGCGCTGCCATTGTACTGAAACAGCGTTCATGTGTCATCATGAACGTGCGCAATGATAGTCAACGGACCAGCGCGTTCATGTGTTTGGCCCAGGCTGCAATACCAAATTCGGCCACTATGTCCATTGCGCCTCAGGGTTTCTTCCGGGTGCCGTCTCTATTCATATAATATATGAAAATGTTTAGGAGTAATATCTTAGAGTATATTATACTCTAAGATATTACTCCTAAATATTTTGCCAAACATCAAACACACACTCCTATCCTCCTGGTGGAGAACTTGTGCCCAGAAGGGCACTTTTTCTAGTTTATTTCTATGTTGACCATGCACTCATCTGACATACAGTACTTGTCGTGTTAGCTGACTGTTTCCTTTGCTTCTTTCTCTTCTCTATTCTCACGACTATAATTTGAAACTGCAAAGCATTGGAAGCTTGTATAAAAACATATATAAAATATCTGATGAATTGAAACTGGAGGTCCTTGATGTAAACAAGTGTTAGTGCTTTTCCTGGTTTCATCCTCGTAGCAGTTTTTGTATTTGCTTTGAAATGTTCAATCAATCAATCAATCAATCAATCAATCAATCAATCAATATAGTCTTTTACACCTGTAAACTTGTGATGTGACGTACACAAATGAAAATAATACAATAGATCCCAGTTAGGAGTTTTATAAAATAAAAAATAAAATAAAATACTCATGTGCATACATACTGTTAATGATAAGTGAGAAAAAAACGGTTGCCACATTCTGTCGAATACATTCGTTTTAAGAGAAACGTCATATCTTTTCCATTTGCAGCAGGTTGGTATGTGACAATAAACTTGATATGTGTTAGGGTTAGGGTTGGTATGTGACAAAAAACTCTCTCTCTATCTCTCTCTCTCTCTCTCTCTCTCTCTCTCTCTCTCTCTCTCTCTCTCTCTCTCTCTCTCTCTCTCTCTCTCTCTCTCTCTCTCTCTCTCTCTCTCTCTCTCTCTCTTTGCATTGCAGTACTGCAGCTCTCCACACAGCCGTCACGCCCCATAAACGGTGTCCTGCTCCAAAAAAACGTGTATGTTATTGTCCCTCTAATGAACAATCGTATGACTTTTAATGCGTTGAACAAGTCGTCCCATAATGTGTAAAACCAGAACAAGTCGTCCCATAATGTGTAAAACCAGAACAAGTCGTCCCATAATGTGTAAAACCAGAACAAGTCGTCCCATTATGTGTAAAACCAAAACCAGTAATACACTTTCAAAAATACACATCTGTGTGAAACAGGACCAGTTTTTATTTCCCCATAACGACTCAAAAGCATTTTTTTCATTTTCCATGCTCGCTTTCCAACCACTCCCCCTCGTGCATGTCCGTCCATCCCACCACACCACCTCCTCCCTCCCTACTCCCATTGGCTCCTGCCAGTGTTCACCTACAGTGATAACTCCTCCCTTCACTGACTCACGGCCTCAATTCCCCTTCGAACTGCAATCCCATCTGTCTTCCCTCTGTCTCCATCACCCCGCCCCTTCTAACCCCCTCCCTTCCACCCCTGTGACCTTGACCCCCTCTGCCCGTCCGAATCTCTGCCCCTTTCACTGCATTCCGATCCTCTTCCATCATACCTGTGAACACAGGCCCGGCTCTGCGCGGCCCCACAGTAAACCAAACGCAGGCCCGGCTCTGCGCGGCTCCACAGTAAACCAAACGCAGGCCCGGCTCTGCGCGGCTCCACAGTAAACCAAACGCAGGCCCGGCTCTGCGCGGCTCCACAGTAAACCAAACGCAGGCCCGGCTCTGCGCGGCTCCACAGTAAACCAAACACAGGCCCGGCTCTGCGCAGCCCCACAGTAAACCAAACCCCACGGACAAAGAGGCCTTGGTTAAAAGACGGTTGAGCCACTCTTCCCTGCTGCCACACACAGTGGGAGGCCTGAGTTGCTACTGTAATTTAACTCAGAAAGTTTACAAATGTAATCAAATGGACCTTATGGGTCCATTTTGAGTTAAATTTACACTGACGTTTAGAGAGAGAGAGAGATAGATAGATAGATAGATAGATAGATAGATAGATACTGTTATGGTTTGTCCATGTACATCAAATTAAGTCTATGTACTTGATACGAGATACAGTGTTTGTCTAGAATGCCCAAGATAATGGTGGGAAACACTAGCCTGGATCCAGCCCAAAGACCCCGCCCACTCTCTGAGTGGACTGCATCTCTTGGTCTGGTGTTGCGCTGTGAACCTATAATTTCTTCGGTACAAAAATGTATTATCCAATGAGAATCGGTGGTGGGGGGGTGGGTCTAACGAACAACCAATCAGCGCCGAGTCCCGTTTTCAGCGTCATCACGCAGCGCAACACACAGAGGGTTGAGGGAAATTCTAATCCCCTCCCCCTTGAAATCGCTCAGACAGGAGACAATGTCAGACTGAAGCTTCAAGAAAGCTACAGTCTGATAATCAGGCTAGGGAAACACTTCACCAAGAACGTGTGTGTGTGTGTGTGTGTGTGTGTGTGTGTGTGTGTGTGTGTGTGTGTGTGTGTGTGTGTGTGTGTGTGTGTGTGTGTGTGTGTGTGTGTGTGTGTGTGTGTGTGTGTGTGTGTGTGTGTGTGTGTGTGTGTGTGTGTGTGTGTGTGTGTGTGTGTGTGCGCGTGCGTGCGTGCGTGCGTGCGTGCGTGCGTGCGTGCGTGCGTGCGTGCGTGCGTAATTGTATGTGCAGGCCAGCATACATACAAGGTATTCTTGTACGTATGATTGATTTTTGCATTAGTGTGGGGCTAAGTGGAACTGTACACATTAAAATCCTCAATGCTTCTTACAGCCTGTGTGTGTCTACTCTGTGCGTGTGTTTGTGTGCAGGCATCCGCCCCTCTCCTCTCAACCCGTCTTTGTTGCGAACATAGCTCTGGATGTCTTCTGGTGTTTTTTTTCCTTTTTTCTTCCGAGGCACATGTCGGCCAGCACTAACGTCTGCGTTTCTGCTGCAGGGAGTGAGTGGGCACACTGCCCCCATCCACTCCATGTAACAGCCTTTTATGAGTCATCTGTGGGCAAACCGGGAAGCGCCAAAGATTTGAGGTTTAGATTGGTAGAAGTTCAAGTTCGTTTTTTTCCTTTTTCCAACACCAAAGCTGCAGCCATGGGTTAGTGAGTCACCACACATACAGCTTTGTTTCCCTTCCGTGAGTGCGTGCTGTTTGGCCCATCTATTGTGTTCTGTGGTTTTATTGGGCTTTTCTGGCTGTGCCAGCCGCGCCTAATTTTGCTGACTTTGGAAGGTGTTAACCCATTTTTACCTGAGATCAGTTTCTAAAAATGTCTTCCACATCCTGACAGTTTTCTAAAAAAGCTATGTTTCTATGTCAGTCGTTCTTCGATTTTTCAAAAATAGCAGACCTACAAGCTCGTAGCGCGCCACTCGGTGGCACGCTATGAGCTTGTAGATCTGCTATTTTTCAATAGCTAAAGCATAACATACCAACACCAAAAGGGGTTCCCGCCCAAAAGGTGTTAAGAGTGCCATTGTATGAGCGAGTTAAAAGTTTGACGAGTGATGCTCAAGCTATGCAGCACACACGTTTTCATACATGGGGGTGGGGTGATAAAGGTCTATTGTAGCAGAGTAGATGGCCATTATGCCTAATATCTCCCAAGGAAGGAGGATTCTTCTTTGGTTAGCGAGCGGTATAAGCTTTATGTTTGGTTTCCCATACAGGAGACCCGGGTTCGAATGCAAGCAACCTGGACGGTTCTAAAAGTGTTTAAATTCTGTATATTACATTATGAATGTGGGGCTCCAGGGACGCCCAGGGTTCCTCGAGGGGGTTCCAGGGACGCCCAGGGGTCCTCGAGGGGGTTCCAGGGATGCCCAGGGGTCCTCGAGGGGGTTCCAGGGACTCCCAGGGGTCCTCGAGGGGGTTCCAGGGACGCCCAGGGGTCCTCGAGGGGGTTCCAGGGACGCCCCAGGGGTCCTCGAGGGGGTTCCAGGGACGCCCAGGGTTCCTCGTGGGGGTTCCAGGGATGCCCAGCGGTCCTCGAGGGGGTTCCAGGGACGCCCAGGGGTCCTCGAGGGGGTTCCAGGGGGTCCCAGGGGTCCTCGAGGGGGTTCCAAGGACGCCCAGGGTTCCTCGTGGGGGTTCCAGGGACGCCCAGGGGTCCTCGAGGGGGTTCCAAGGACGCCCAGGGGTCCTCGAGGGGGTTCCAGGGGGTCCCAGGGGTCCTCGAGGGGGTTCCAGGGACGCCCCAGGGGTCCTCGAGGGGGCGAGGGGGTTCCAGGGACGCCCAGGGTTCCTCGAGGGGGTTCCAGGGACGTCCAGGGGTCCTCGAGGGGGTTCCAGGGACCCCCAGGGGTCCTCGAGGGGGTTCCAGGGACGCCCAGGGGTCCTCGAGGGGCTTCCAGGGACGCCCAGGGGTCCTCGAGGGGGTTCCAGGGACGCCCAGGGGTCCTCGAGGGGGTTCCAGGGACACCAAGGGGTCCTCGAGGGGGTTCCAGGGATGCCCAGGGGTCCTCGAGGGGGTTCCAGGGATGCCCAGGGGTCCTCGAGGGGGTTCCAGGGACTCCAAGGGGTCCTCGAGGGGGTTCCAGGGGGTCCCAGGGGTCCTCGAGGGGCTTCCAGGGACGCCCAGGGGTCCTCGAGGGGGCTCCAGGGACGCCCAGGGGTCCTCGAGGGGCTTCCAGGGACGCCCAGGGGTCCTCGAGGGGGTTCCAGGGACTCCCAGGGGTCCTCGAGGGGGTTCCAGGGGGTCCCAAGGTAAATGATTGATAGTTCAAATTAAATGGACCCATAACGGATCTGTAAGTGTCAGAGTGTACAAATAGATTTTTTTAAATGTCTAGATACTCTCAGAGGTTGTAAAGGAAGGAGAGGTCGCACAGCTCATAGTCACGATGCAAAGAACGTTTTCATTGAAAGACCAACGTTTGGGCAAACAATATGCATTCTTCAGGGTATCCTCTCAGAGGTACATTAACTCTACAGGACTTTACAGTGTATTAGTTGGGGTCCCAACTCCGCCCCTACCCTCTGGAACGCCCTCCCCAAACAGATCCGGGATGCCCCCTCACTCCCCACCTTCAAAACCGCACTAAAACCCCACCTGTTCAGACTAGCATTCCCCAGCTGATGTGTTTTTAACTTGTTACATGTAATGTTTTACTGGTTTTATTCTTATTTTCTTTCTTCTAATAAAGTTGTCCTCTTCTCTTGTTTCCCCCCCCCCCCCGGCCCCCACACATGTAAAGCGTCTTTGGGTATTAGAAAAGCGCTATAGAAGTCCCAGATATTATTATTATTATTATTATTAACTCCCAAAGTAAAGACATATATGAAATGAGAGTCTGTGGCCTGGTGCATACTGTGATGGTCCAACATGATGGTCCTTACATTTAAGAAGTTTGAGAATGGCTGTTGGAGTGTGACATATAATGAATGATAATATGGACTTCATGTGATATCCTGTTGGAGTGTGACATATAATGAATTATAACATGGACTTCATGTGATATCCTGTTGGAGTGTGACATATAATGAATGATAATATGGACTTCATGTGATATCCTGTTGGAGTGTGACATATAATGAATGATAACATGGACTTCATGTGATATCCTGTTGGAGTGTGACATATAATGAATTATAACATGGACTTCATGTGATATCCTGTTGGAGTGTGACATATAATGAATGATAACATGGACTTCATGTGATATCCTGTTGGAGTGTGACATATAATGAATGATAATATGGACTTCATGTGATATCCTGTTGGAGTGTGACATATAATGAATGATAATATGGACTTCATGTGATATCCTGTTGGAGTGTGACATATAATGAATGATAACATGGACTTCATGTGATATCCTGTTGGAGTGTGACATATAATGAATGATAACATGGACTCCATGTGATATCCTGTTGGAGTGTGACATATAATGAATGATAACATGGACTTCATGTGATATCCTGTTGGAGTGTGACATATAATGAATGATAATATGGACTTCATGTGATATCCTGTTGGAGTGTGACATATAATGAATGATAATATGGACTTCATGTGATATCCTGTTGGAGTGTGACATATAATGAATGATAACATGGACTTCATGTGATATCCTGTTGGAGTGTGACATATAATGAATGATAACATGGACTTCATGTGATATCCGATATAGCCTGTGTGCAAACAGCTACAGAAATCCATGGGTTATCAACGTGGAAGATCTTTATTGTGCAAGGTGCTACAGAGACACGCCTAGCTCAGCTCCATTACAATCGCACCGTTCAGGTATCTGGCTATCTCTCTTGTAGTATACCAAGATTATGTAGCGCAGGGTGGCAAACATTCATATTCAAGATTCAATTTCCCCCTCACGCATGAGAGATGAGATGAGATGAGATGAGATGAGATATACTTTATTAATCCCCGAGGGGAAATTGAAGCGTTACAACAGCATAATGTGACACCATAGAAAGCTAAAACTACTGGACAGACAGAAGAACACAAAACAGACACAAGGAAATAAAAAGTAGGAAAATATCAGTCACCATGCAGAACCAAAGGACAGGTGTTTTCAATAATTCTATCATGATTAAAATGAGTTTGAAGTTACAATGGGTTTGTATTGGAAGGGGGCGTGTCTGATAAGATGAATATCAAATATCTAAACTGTGTCTGGGGTAATCACAAAACCCAGAGTAGACGTTAAAATGACCCCAAAGATGTTTGAAAGTGAAATATTCCTTTAACTGGTTAAACAGTTTGTGAGTTTGTTGCATAAATATAAACAATAACTCTGAATCTATTTTTTTTAAATACTGTAAGCTTCACCAGCAGCTCCTCCACAATGGAGACTTCATCTTTTTTATGAACAAAGTGAAGACGGGGCTCAATGATTGAGCTTTAGCTTCAGGTATCTCTCTCATAACGCTCTTATCAGGTCAGCAAAGGCTCCATAGAAAATATGATTCTCTTTGTCTTCCCTTTTCCCTCAATAGCTCAGTGTGCTTCATAATGTATTTGCTGTGGTGGAAAGTAACTAAGTACATTCCTTAGTAGTAGTACAAAGAGACAACATACAGTAAAACCAGCCTGGGTAAATATAGAACAACAAATGGTCAATGGAAAGCAACTCAACCGCCCACACTCAAACAATGGTGGAGAGAATTGTTATCATACAGCACATCAGAAAAAAGTATGTACAACGTTAAAGGGAAACCAATGGAATTTGATAGAATATGGGGGAACATTATTAATAATATAAGAAATATTGAGGGGAGACTACCATAACAAACTGACTATGATGAACTTGTAGATTGATGAACTGATAAACTCATTAAGAAAATAATAAAACATGATCCTCTTGGTAATAATAATAATAATAATAAAACTTTATTTGTATAGCACCTTTCATGACATGAAATGCAGCTCAAAGTGCTTTACAGAGCAATGGAGAAAAAAAAAGAAAAGAAAAGCAAGGCATAAACATTAAAAAACAAGAGCAGTAATGCAATACAGTGAGTATTAGTAGAGGGTGTCGATCTCCTCTTGTGATCCTCTTGTGATCCAGGCCTAAAACTGGCGTACGGGTGGGAAGGAAAAAGATGTATAAGAGTATACTCCCGAAGTCTATCCTGAAGCTGCCTTTTTCTTTATTCTTAATCTCCTTTTGCTGTCGTGTATATTTATATATGTACTCGTTATCTTTTGTTGTTGCAGTAATTATTGTTGTTATTGTCCAATACCTTTTCATGTGAGGAAACAAGAGTATGCAGTGCACAAAGACGTGACAGAGAGAAAAAAAAAGTAGTACAATCACTGAGTACAATTTTGAGGTACTTTTACTTTACTTCAGCATTTTCATTTTGATATACTTTGAACTTCTTCTTCTCTCTCAGAGTCAAATGTTGTATGTTTTGCTTCACTATAATTGCTTTAGTTACTTGTTACTTTAGTTATTTGTTACTTTGCAGATTTAGATTATTCATAGAAAACGTAATGGTTAATGATTATGTATGCATTATTATAGGTTAAGCTACCCAGCAGCACATACATTAATTAAAATCAGCCCCATGCCTTTACCAGCTACAACGTTAAAGTGATGAACACATTAATGCAATATCCAATAAATACTAGTCCATGCCCGGCTATATGTGCACAGCCAAACTATGCAGACTTGGGTGCAAAATGGATTGGAAACCTCATCCGTGAGGCAACTCGTCTGCTGTAACATGGGCCAGCTGCAGCAAGACACTTCTCCCAGACTTTTGGGTGATGTGCTTGGTATGCATAGTTTAAGGTGAGTGAATATTGTGGTGTGTGTGTGTGTGTGTGTGTGTGTGTGTGTGTGTGTGTGTGTGTGTGTGTGTGTGTGTGTGTGTGTGTGTGTGTGTGTGTGTGTGTGTGTGTGTGTGTGTGTGTGTGTGTGTGTGTGTGTGTGTGTGTGTGTGTGTGTGTGTGTGTGTGTGTGTGTGACAACCAACCCCATCATTTACTGTACGACCAGACATGGAATCATTGGCACCACGGTTGTGAGCCACCCTGATGAAGGCATTGTTACACATACAGTAGTATGTGCCTTGGTGCATTTTGTATGTGTGTCAATATGTGAACCTTATTGTCTCCACCAGGCCGAAGGCATGGGGAGAGAGTATGTTTTGCACTCCGTCCGTGTGTGTGTCCTTCCTTCCTTCCTTCCGTCCTTCCGTCCGTCCGTCCGTTATCAGCTAATCTCCGGCACCATTGGCCCGATCCATGCCAAACTTTGCACACACACTCCATGGAGTATTCCTCCTGTTATAGCGCCACCATGAGGCCGATTTAGGCAAAACACATTTCTGTAGATTACTCGTACACATTTTATCCATACATCACATTTCTGCTAAACACATTGCTTATGTTAGTCGCACAGATTTCATCCAAATCTCACGCAAATCGGTACACATGATCTCTGTAGTCATGTGATCAAGACGAATCTGTTGGATTTCTCAGATTCTACACTGATTGGCTAACATTGCCTTCTAAAGTTTTCAGGAGTGGCCCGTTTCGTTCAAAATGCTGCACATCGTCCTGCTCATCCAGAATTCTATCCTCAGAGATTCGATGAGTGATCTGGCTCTGCATTTCCTCAACAAAATGAAGAAAATTGTTGCAAAAAAGAAAAAACCTGTTTATATTACTCCTAAACATTTTGCCAAACATCTCACACACTCCTATCCTCCTGGTGGAGACCTGTGCCCAGAAGGGCACTTTTTCTAGTTTCTGGTACTTTCATATGGGATAAAAGGACAATTGTTAGGTTTGCACTTTTGGTACAAGTTGGCTGAGAACTCATTGTCTGCATGGGTCAGAGGTACTGTCTCTCCTAGGGAGACCATACATTGTGGCACTTCCGGTGTCTCCAGCAGATAGACAACGCTGATGAAGGCTTGAACTCCGAAACGCGTTCGTTGTACTGCTGCTCTGCGGCATACTATGTCAACTGATACAAGAATAAATTAAAAGTGCCTTAAAACGAGAGTTCCGTGAGTGCTGGTTTTCTCTTTGAGAAATGTTCCTGTTATACACATACAGTAGGCCTACTATATGTGTGTATTTTATTTATTCTTGCTACGCTAGTATTAAAAGCTGTTTTACGTTTCCAGAAGAATTCTGTGGTCTCATCCTTTTTTAGCATAAGAAGTTCATGTTGACGCTGTTTGAGCTGCTAAGCTATGTGTAAATAACACAATGTGGAACTGTGTCATGCTGCATGCTACTGATGCTAGTGCTATGAAGATGGTGATTAAAATGATCCAAAGTGCCCCCCCCCCTCCCCCTCATGAAACGATGTGTGTGGTCCATGCACAAATACAATGTTTGAGAACCACTAGTAGGCCTACAGCAGTGGTTCCCAAACTTTTTCATGTCAAGGACCCCCAAATCAACATTTATTAGGCCACGGACCCCCCATTTGAAAACATATGCCAGTGAGGATTTTTATGGCTCTGGCAGTGATTCTGAAACATATTCATTTCAAGGACCCCCAGTTTCACACGTATTATGCTACGGACCCCCTATTTAATGGCATTTCTATCTCTGGTACCCCAATTTATATTGTAAAACCACTGTTAATTTAACTCAGAGTGTACAAATGGAACCAAATGGACCCGTTAGGGTCCATTTGGTTCCATTTGTACACTCTCAGAGTTACAGACACATAAGGGTCCATTTGTAACTATCTCTAATTGAGCTATAGGTACCCCCTGGAACTCCCTCAAGTACCCCCAGGGGTCCCCGGACCCCACTTTGGGAACCCATGGCCTACAGCAGGGGTTCTCAACGTTTGTGGCCGGGGACCCCCGAAAATGCTTTGGCAACGTCTCGGGACCCCCGCCCCGCCCCCTCCCGACCCCCAATATAAATTGACTACTACAATAACCTTAAACCATTTTGGGCGGGAACCCCTTTTGGTGTTTTAAGCATTGTTATAATTTAGCTATTGAAAAATAGCAGATCTACAAGCTCATAGCGCGCCACCGAGTGGCGCGCTACGAGCTTGTAGGTCTGCTATTTTTGAAAAATCGTGAAAATAAAATAAAAAAACATTTTCTTATTTTTTTTTTCTTTTTTTAATAATTTGGGGACCCCCTAAAATATTTTGGCGACCCCCCGAGGGGTCGCGACCCACGGGTTGAGAACCCATGGCCTACAGTACTAGTGGACTCAAAATGAACCCATGGCCTACAGTACTAGTGGACTCAAAATGAACCAATGGCCTACAGTACTAGTGGACTCAAAATGAACCCATGGCCTACAGTACTAGTGGACTCAAAATGAACCCATGGCCTACAGTACTAGTGAACCCATGGCCTACAGTACTAGTGAACCCATGGCCTACAGTACTAGTGAACCCATGGCCTACAGTACTAGTGAACCCATGGCCTACAGTACTAGTGAACCCATGGCCTACAGTACTAGTGGCCTACAGTACTAGTGAACCCATGGCCTACAGTACTAGTGGCCTACAGTACTAGTGAACCCATGGCCTACAGTACTAGTGAACCCATGGCCTACAGTACTAATGAACCCATGGCCTACAGTACTAGTGAACCCATGGCCTACCATGGCCTACAGTACTAGTGAACCCATGGCCTACAGTACTAGTGAACCCATGGCCTACAGTACTAGTGAACCCATGGCCTACAGTACTAGTGGCCTACAGTACTAGTGAACCCATGGCCTACAGTACTAGTGGCCTACAGTACTAGTGAACCCATGGCCTACAGTACTAGTGGACTCAAAATGCGCCACGGTGGCATATAGTAAACAAGTGTCATACATATTGTGAAGAGAGTCTCCACATTCTTGTGTCTTTATAACCGTGTGTAAAAAAAGTAAAATCTATATTTGTCGTAACTGTGACAACAGATGCCACAGCCGCACTCCAAATCTCCGGTGTTTACACAAAAACGTTAAACAGTGTTATAATAATCATGAGTTGCCCATGTCTGTGTACTTGAACTTGAGACACAGTGTACTTGATATGTATTGTGTACTGCCTGAACTGTAGCATACTTTATGGATAGGCTATGAGAGACATCTCAGCGGCAGCAAGGTCAGCCTTGCTGCAGTAGGCACGTTATTATGACTCATATCTTGTGGTCACGTCATTATGATCCAGTACTATATATGTTCCTGTTCGTGTAATAAACTTTGTGAACCTTTAGCGTGATACTGTCTCGTGTCGCGTTATTGTTCTCCCGGGCCCGCCGCCGCAGTCACCATACCGAAGGAATACTTCAACCGGATTATCACACACCACCCAGCCTGCACACACTACCTGTCTGTCAGAACCAGACGAGGGTCCAGTAATTAGAGTTTACAACAAACAGCTTACATTTTTATTTGGGAATGTGAAATACAGGCTTCGTGGCATGTCTGCATATTGCTGTAATGGTCAATGCCCACTGAGGAGAACCATGCAGAACAGACTGACTGACTGACTGACTGACTGACTGACTGACCTTTGTGCATAACCTTTATGCACTTTTATGCACATAAGTATATTTCGATGACAATACTGTTGTATCGTCATGAGTTCTTCTTCCACAACGGTGTATTTGCTATCTTACATAGTCTCTGCTCTCCACTCCACTCTGGGCGAGTTGGGCATGGTGTTTGCTGAAGCTCCTTTAGCATGTTATTGTTTTCTTAGCCTTCTGTGTTATGTGGCATATTGTAATAACTATTACATGACTTGTTGATGGATGTTCTTCTGTGGTGCCAGACCTGTACCCTGAGGAATGCCAGAACTACTCTCTGCACATAAATCATATCAGACTTCAAAGATTTTACCACAGTACATAATATTCGGTACAGGCACGACTGCTCACTTCCTTCGAAAACTATAATTACGAGGTGTACAAAACAGAAATATACACTAGCATTGGATGTAATAAATCCGGCAAATATAGACCTTGACGGATCCATGTGGGATATTTGGACACTCTCAAAGTTCAGAACTCACCAGACCAATCACAACAATTTAAATCATTTATGAAGTATTTAAGGAAGTATGTAAGATTTCTGTAGATAACAAAAATGCACACACTGCTGTATTTGCTGCTAGTAAAACATTAAAGACGTTATGCAAGGCAGCCCTTGTCCACACCAGCCACACTAAATGGCCTTGGCTTTATCTTTCGAAGGAAACTCGTTCTAATGTGACGGAGCAGTCATTCAACAGACACACATTAGAGTAGGCACAGAGTAAACACTGCAATCAGGCTGTATATCATATGGGCTGGTGGGTGTTTATGACCACAGGAACACGCCCAAGTCACACATGCAGACCCAAGCAAGCTGGGACACGAAGATATTGTACTTTCTACTACTGTATGCATTGTGCACAGTATGTCTCCATAGGAAAGTGTGGCGGAGTTATAGTATTTGGAATATTCATTAGTTCATCCAGGAAATAGATTTTTAGAGGCTGAAAAGGGTAGGATGAAAATGCATGACATACTGTATGATGGTGGAAAAATTAAACAAACATCACAATGTTTTGTTTTTTAGTTTTCACTTTTCAGGGCTTTTAAACTTTAGTTTCTATAAAATAATTCTCTTAGTCAAAAACACTGTGTATAACAGTATAGGAGAAGAGAAGAGAAGAGAAGAGAAGAGAAGAGAAGAGAAGAGAAGAGAAGAGAAGCTCAACCACACATCTAACCACCCCAAATCCCACACCTGACACCAGACACACCCAGTTGTTGGTAAACTGCATGTGAGCAGCCCTGCAGAACTCAGATCAAACCATGATAAGTACCGAGCAGCGCCGAGCTTCACACAGGCTCTTAAACTCTCAAACAATACCAATGTTTTCTCTGTGGCTGGAGGCCACTAACATACCTGTGTATCATATCACCATCTTGCACACAGTGTGATATACTGATACCTGCCTTTCTAACATAAGCAATGAACGCTTTTTTTATTATTTTTTTTATGATTTTATTTGAATTGTTGATATGCATAATGCCAATGGACTCCTGTTTGATAAGATTTATATCTCCAGGTTGTCAATCTAAACTGTAAAATCCACTGTTAACCACCTTAAACCTTGCATCCCTATCCTGGGCATGTCGTAATAGTTGACCATAGCCAAAACTAGCTGTAAAAGTATATACTTTACAAAGTAAGTGTACAAAATGACATCCATAGGCTTATATGAGTGAAATGGAATGAATCGTAAAGGTCTTTGCAGACTGGATGCACTTTTCAGAAAAACTGCGGACAAATGCCACACAACACAGCAGTGTGCTGTGCAGGGACCTGTCCATTTGGATCCATCTGTAGCCTATACTATCTCTGAGTTACAGACCGCCCGGCCTAAGGTCCATTTGGTTCTATTCATACACCCTCAGAGTTACAGACCCATTAACTACTCATCTGAGGACACCCTGGAACCCTCCCAAGCAACCCCCGGGGGTCCCTGTACAGTACACCACGTAGAGAACCAGTGTATTACACTGATAGTCCGGTAGCTTAGCGAAATGATGTGGACGCGGCGGACAAAAGCGCCAACATTTTTCCACATGCTCTCCATAACCATATGTTTCATTTTGGAAGGGGGGCCACGTCATCAAGATGTCAGAAGGCGGCCATCTTGGCGTTCAAAGATGGCCGCCAAATGAAAAAGGGCGGTTCTGGACAACCGTGGGTCCGACCGACTCAACACCGGGCACTGCACTCCCTGTGGGTGTGTGGAACGTGTGTGTCGAATTTGAAGTCGGTGGGGCAAACGGTTCTCGAGTTACGTGGATTACAGATGTACAGACACACACACAGACTGTGTGCATTATAGTAGGATGTTGCCATCTTGTTGTAGCCCAGGTCTCCCTTCTAAAAGAGATTATTAATTAATATATATGTCAATGGGCAATGCCATGAGTTTCAGAGGGTACAGTAAGTATAGAGGTAAGGCAAAGAGAGATGGTGAGGGAGGGAGAAATTGATTTGTACCAATTGGCTAGACAGTAGTGTAACAGGTTAAGGTGAGTATAGAGATGGAAATGTTCTAGCAAGCGAAGCCAGTGTATTGAGAAAATGGGACATATGTTTTCAGAAGTTATTTGTGACAAAAGGCTACCAGTGAGAGGGAAGATGTATAACATGGTAGTGAGACCAGCCATGCTGGTGGCACTGATGAAAAGGAGGCACCGCTGGATGTGGCAAAATTAAGGGTGCTATGGTTCTCATTAGGAGTGAAAAGGAAGGACATTATTAGATATGACTAAATTAGAGGATCAGCCCAGGTTAGAAGGTTTTGGGATAAAGCAAGAGAGGTGATCGAGGTTGAGATGGTTTAGACATGTGAAAAGGAGGGATGAGGGTACATTGGGAGAAGGATGCTGAAGATGTAGCTGCCAGGTAAGAGGATGGCCAAAGACGAGGTTTAAGGATGCTGTGAGAGATGACATGAAGGTGGCAGGTCACAGAGGAAGATGCAGAAAACAACCAAATGGGGTCCATGTGTGGTCCAGCCCTATGGAATGTAAAAGGCATGCATGTGCTAATGAAAAGTATTTAAAATATAGTTTTGATGCTCATCCTACTACTATAGGGGGTGCAAAGCAATATGCCCGTTTATCCGTCCGACTTCTCCTACCAAATCACTCCGTTAGCACACATCTCTCTATGCACAAAAAAGGATGCATGCCACAGAAATCCATCTGCACTACATTGCATCCATGCAACTGCCATATTTACTGTACAAATATTGCTTTTGTATGACATACTGTTATTGCGCAACATTTCGCTGTGACGCAAATTACAAATTACAATTACAATTTCCACATTCACCGACCCCTCCCCTTTTCACTGCACGCACACACACACTTTTTTCAATGTGTCTGACTGCTAACAGAGTTGAAGATGATGTAAATATGTTGCTAGAATGACCGTATTTATTCAATATTGGCACAAATAAACGTCTACTGATATTCTCAATGACCTTATTGCATTCCTTGACCTAGATAATGTATATTTTGACACCAAGATTGACCTTCTAAGTGGCTTAGAAGCCGAGATAGTGGCACTTATAGATATTACATGGTGGCCATCTTTGAACGCCAAGATGGCCGCCTTCTGACATCTTGATGACGTGGCCCCCCTTCCAAAATGAAACGTATGGTTATGGAGAGCATGTGGAAAAAAATTGGCGCTTTTGTCCGCCGCGTCCACATTTTGCTAAAATATGGCCTTAAGCTGCCTCACTATGACCCATCCCTTACTACCTTTATATCATGAGCACGACATCAGCATGTTGGTTTCCTTCGTGAACGGACAGGAGCCACCAGTGGTGGAAAAAATGCTCACATGTGTTGTAATCTCTAAGTACTGGACCCTCGTCTGGTTCTGACAGACAGGTAGTGTGTGCAGGCTGGGTGGTGTGTGATAATCCGGTTGAAGTATTCCTTCGGTACGGCGACTGCGGCGGCGGGCCCGGGAGAACAATAACGCGACACGAGACAGTATCACGCTAAAGGTTCACAAAGTGTATTACACAAACAGGAACATATATAGTGCTGGATCATAATGACGTGACAACAAGATATGAGACAGAAGAACGTGCCTACTGCAGCAAGGCTGACCTTGCTGCCGCTGAGATGTCTCTCGTAGCCTGTCTATAAAGTATGCTACAGTTCAAGCAGTACACAATACATATCAAGTACACTGGGTCTCAAGTTCAACTACACAGACATGGGCAACTCATGATTATTATAACATGTTTTACATAAATAAAAGTATCAATACTGCAATGCAGTGGTGCCGTCGGGATGTAAAAACAGGGGGGACAATTGTATTATTATTATTATTACTTGGCGGGGGGGGGGGGGGGTCATTGCAGCGAGAGGCAAGCATGCAGCGGCAGCCAATAAACAACGACGATTACGTAACAACATGGGAACGGTGCTAGAGAGACCACCAGCACCGGTCAGGAAAAATACATCAATAAAGAGACCAGTCTGAAAAGACCATTCAGACCCTGTGTTCTGACCCCCCCCCCCCCCCCCCCCCCCCACCCCTGGGCCTCTGGCACCTACTGTATGCTACAATGTAGAAATACTCTGTTACTCTGTTAAGTAAAAGTCCGGAATTCAAAATGTACTTGCGTAAAAGTACAAAAGTATTGGCATCAAAATTTACCCAACGTACCAAAAGTACAAAGTACTCATTATGCAGAATGTCCCATTTCAAGTTTTCAAATGTACTGTATAAAACTCTTTTGAAAATAGCAGATCCACAAGGTCACAATGCGTCACATCACGACGCATTGTGTGCTTGTAGATCTGCTATTTTCCAAATGGCCGAAATGTATATATATAGGGCTGATGTGGTTAATGTGTGTTTTTGAGTGGTGCAACCACTCCAACGAACAGCAATGTCCGTTTGTGTGTGACTATGTGTGTGACCAGTACCAATGAGTACCAAAAGTGGCGCTGTTGTGCCAGAAACGGAGAGAGAGAGATAGTGCTGCATGTTGCCTGCTAATGAGAGAGAGAGAGAGAGAGAGAGAGAGAGAGACAGAGAGGGGGGGGGGGGGGGGGGGGGGGGGGGGATTTGCACCACTCAGTTCACAAGTGTGATTTTTTAATAATAATCTAAATCTACAAACTAACTAGTCACTAAAGTTTTCAAATAAATGTAGTGGAGTTAAAGTACGATATTTGGATCCGAGATGTAGTGGAGTAGAAGTAAAAATGTTGGAAATTGGAAATACTCAAGTAAAGTACAAATACCTTAACTGTACTTACTGTAAGTACATGTACTTAAGTAAATGCACTTAGTTACTTTCCACCACTGGGAGCCACCACGAAACAAAATACCTAAGTGGGATAGCAGAGGAACTCGTGGTTTAAATGAGCATACAAACAAACATAATGTGCCCTATTGTAATGTAATAACATAACATGCACATCTCAATTATTCCAAAAGATTATTTTTAGGAGAACTTCTACGATGATTCACAAGTTACCATTTTTGCCTCCTGTGGAAAACATGACATAATATAGCAGTAAACTATACTGTAGCCCATTACAATTGCTATTTTTAAAGCATATGTGTTTTAAACAAACACATGCTTTAGATCAGATGAGTGGAGCTTTAATCTCATAGAGCAGTGTGACTCAAAGTCATGTCATGGTCATTACGCTTTAAATCCAATATTCCGTGTTAATTTGTACCTTTGTGACTCTGAGAGTGTGCAAATGAAACAAATCGACCCCAACATGCAATTTGGTTTCATTTTTACACTCTCAGAGTTCCGTTTTTATGATTATTTTACTGTGCAGCAACTACAGCTGGTTTTGCCCCATTGTCTCTAAAATTCGGCAATTCCTCCTGTGTGCTCTTGTCATGAACTGTGTAGTTTTATTGTGTAGTTATGTCCCTAGTGTTTCCTGTCTGCTATATTTGTTGCTACCTACTCACCAGTCTGCATTGCATTGTATTTCACCTTTCAGCCATTCATGTCTTGATTGTAGTTTTGTTGCACCCGTGTGTAGTTAGTCGTTGTGTATTTAAACCTCCCTGCGTTCAGTGTTCCCTTGCCAGTTTAGTTTATAGATCTTGTTGCGTTGTGTTCCTGCCTGTATTTGTCCTGTTGGATGTTAATAATTATACCACAGGTCGTTTCGAGGAAGCAATCTGATTGGTTGAAACAGCCTTCTAGCCGTGGGTTAAACCAGCACCATTCACCACCTAATCAAAACAAAGAATTCAGCTGCTCTGTTCTCCCAGAGCGCTAGCAAACTCGGTGGCTAGGCTAGCTAGTTTCTTGGGACATTTGTGGTCGTAGTGACTACATCTGTCATTAAAAAAATATATTCTTTCAGCGATTTTCTTAGTTTTAAGGGTAACTGTTGTATAATTGCAATATTACACTCAAGGGTGTGGGTTAACGTGATTATTGCCACTTCAGTGATGCTTGCGGAACTCGACTTCGTCTCGTTCCTCACCGCATCCCTGTCGTGGCAATAATCACGTTAACCCACACCCTCTCGTGTAATATTGCTTAAATACGGAACTTGATCTGTCTGCCTGCCGTGCTCTGTGGTCCTCACCTGACACACATCATTACAACTCTTGATAGTTTTTGTCGTGTGTGAGCGATTGACAAACGCGTTAAGCTCAAACCCACGTCCCAATCTATCAAGTGGCCGAGAGGGGACACTCGTTTGGGTTCATTTGATAACCTTTCTTTTCAAAATCTTTTTATTCAGGTTTTTGTAACAGTAGCCCAGGGGCAAGTATTAAACAGACATATAAAATATAAAAATAAAACTCAGTCCCCTATCCCACCCTCCCCCCACCCACAATCCCAAGGATAGTCGGAAAAACAGTCTGGAGGAAATAAAATAAATAAATATCTATATACGCATACACAAAAATACATGCATATATAATTACAAAAAATAAAAATAAAATAAAAAGCAGATTTTTCATAGCAGAGCAGATTTTGTTTCTGTTGTGGTTTGGCGTTGGCCGAGGCATAGGCACGGCACACTATGCAGTTTGTGTGTTGCGGTAGGATGTCATAAACGGGCCCCAGGTCTTGTAAAACTTTTTCTCAGAGTCGGCAATTGAAAACCTTAACATCTCCAACTCGAGACAGTGGTTCACTTGATAACCTATTCGGTCAACGGTGAACCAAAACGAGCACGTCTCAGCTGACCACACGGCATCGGAGCTCAACTCACTTGGGGATCACTATGGCACATCACTCAGGCCAAGCCAGAGGCACCACTAAATGGGGACTGAACCCGGGTCACTGCCGTGGTACCTCTAAATGAGGACTGAACCCGGGTCACTGCCGTGGTACCTCTAAATGAGGACTGAACCCGGGTCACTGCCGTGGTACCTCTAAATGAGGACTGAACCCGGGTCACTGCCGTGGTACCTCTAAATGAGGACTGAACCCGGGTCACTGCCGTGGTACCTCTAAATGAGGACTGAACCCGGGTCACTGCCGTGGTACCTCTAAATGAGGACTGAACCCGGGTCACTGCCGTGGTACCTCTAAATGAGGACTGAACCCGGGTCACTGCCGTGGTACCTCTACATGAGGACTGAACCCGGGTCACTGCCGTGGTACCTCTAAATGAGGACTGAACCCGGGTCACTGCCGTGGTACCTCTAAATGAGGACTGAACCCGGGTCACTGCCGTGGTACCTCTAAATGAGGACTGAACCCGGGTCACTGCCGTGGTACCTCTACAGTCTACACTGAACCCGGGTCACTGCCGTGGTACCTCTACAGTCTACACTGAACCCGGGTCACTGCCGTGGTACCTCTACAGTCTACGCCACACTGGTGTCCAATAGAAATCATTCTAACAGTCGACTCAACACTGAGTGTGAACGTTTGTGTGCATGTGTGTGTGTGTGTGTGCATGTCATTTTGACACTGACGACGGCCTGCGCGCCGAAACGCGTTTGTCTGTCTGGTATGACTGCTGCTGCAGAGCACTTTGATCATTAAACAAAGACTCTTACTCGACTGGATGTGCGGATTTTATTCATGTGTGCATGACCACATGTCAGTAGCATTGTGGAATCTTTAAGAACCTATAATCAGAGCCAACATATTTACACATGTGTACGCCTGTAAGGTGTGTTAAATTCCAGTTTATGAATTAGTATGTGAGCGTGTGTCGGTCGCATGCGACACGAGTGTACACGCATTCCCTTAGCTATTGCGTTCAATGGCAATGGCACTCAGCCAAGTGTGCATTGAGTGTGTGTGTGTGTGTGTGGGGGGGGGAGACACAAATGCAAAGCCAAACATACGTTCTCTCAGGTCCTCTGATAAAGGCCTTCTGTCTATTCCAACCACTAGACTCAACACAAAGGGTGACCGTGCATTTGCAGTGGTTGCCCCCACTTTGTGGAATGCCCTGCCCTTTGAGCTAAAGAATGCAGAGTCAGTTGACGGTTCTAAGAACTTGTTAAAAACGTATTTATTTCGTCAGCACTTTATTTTATGTGAATTATTTGCATTTCAATGTTTTACCTTCTATTGTTTTTTTGTTTTTTTTGTTTCATGACCTTGTTTTAACATGATTGTTTTACCTTGTTGTACAGCACTTTGTAACATTGTTTCGAAAGGTGCTCTATAAATAAAATGTACTTACTTACTTACTTACACCTTAGCTCGCCCAGACAATCTCCCACCTGCGACTGACTGACAAGTCACGATATCTTCCAATAAGAGCCATGAGTCACCTTAACTGCTGGTGTCCTGGTCTAGCTAGACAATAGACATCACAGCTATAAACGGATGGGATCATAGTGTGAACTCTGAACAGTCTCTCATTGCCAGACCGTCAGAGATCTCCGCCTACTGATACTGTCTGGTGACAACTAAATTCTATGTACGGGCTAAAACTGGGTGGAAACAATTCAGAGAAAAAAACAAAACTAACTGTAATTCATATGCACATTCATTTCATATGCACCTATTCATATTCGCACGCACGCACGCACGCACGCACGCACGTACGCACACACACACACACACACACACACACACACACACATATACGTACATATAATGGCACCCCCCCCCCCCCCCCACTCCACCCATGTTGTAATTTGTGTGCCTATAGCTGTGTGTACGTGTGAACAATGAATATACAGTTTGTTCCAACCTTATATTTGCTCTGAAGGTTCTCTAAATCATCGACTGTGACCTTTACCTGCACGCACGCACGCACGCACGCACGCACGCACGCACGCACACGCACAAGCACACACACGCATGCACGTGCACACACACACACACACACACACACACACACACACACACACACTATCACACACTATCACACACACACACACACACACACACACACACACACACACACTATCACACACACACACACACACACACACACACACACACACACACACACACACACACACACACACACACACACACACTATCACACACTATCACACAGTCACAAACATTCCCATATACGTACATATAATGGCACCCCCCCCCCCCCCCCCCCCCCCACTCCACCCATGTTGTAATTTTACTGTGACATTAGGATCTGTGTATAAGTACTGCGATTGTATCAGTTACACAAGCTCTCATTGAGGTAAACATCTTAGAATCATGTACTGTGAGTTCCAACTGCAAACCTTTCCGAGGTGCAATCCAATGTTTTCCTGTTACCCTTTTTTCCTCCCATGCACCAGCCATCACATCACAGAGCCTATATATAGTGAACGCACATTTGAAACACACTGTGGGTATTGTTCTGGTGAAGTCCTTGGGGGAGGGGGGGGAGGGGGGGGGGGGAGGGGGTCGTGTTTCCATTTACTATGCTTGGAAGAGTTTGCGCTTATTCTGAACCATATGGTGACGATATAGGGTTTACATCACATACTGTAAGCAGTGGGGGTGGGGCAGCAGAACAGAGACAGAGGGAGAGAGAGAGAGAGAGAGAGAGAGAGGGAGAAGGAGAAAGGGAAAAGGAGATACATAACGACAGAGAGAGAGAGGGAGGGAGAAGGAGAAAGGGAAAAGGAGAGACATGGCGACAGAGAGCGAGAGAGTTCAAAATAAACTATAATTAGAAGTAGAGTATAATACTAACACACGTTAACATTACGTCCAAATATTTCTTTATATTCTACTTTAAGATGAGACTCAAAACCTCCTCCATTCAGGCCAGCTATACAGAAGTTGCAGAAAGTGATTGAACATTGTGTGTTAGTCAGCCTGTAAGCGTGGTGTGGTTGCATAATGTTGAACTTCCGTTACATGATCTCCGAGACTCCCCAGAAGCTGTATGTTTTAACATTAAGCTCGCAAGGAAAACTTCCTCAAATAGTTTTCTTGCAGACGAGCAGCATGTCCAGACAGCTCCACACAGCATAATGGTTTTCTGCATCCTATCCCCTTGACAGGCCTCAGAACATGTTCAGAACAGCTTTAGAACAACATGGTTGAATTCAATTGACCTGGAGCATATTTACACAAACCTCTCTTTGATGCCATTTTTAACCACTCCATATACTTCGTCATATGACAAATAGTCAAAATGAATTATAGTAGATCTCACGACACATTGTGAGCTTGTTCTATTTCGCGTTTTTACATTTTTGGTCATTTTTTACTATTTTGTCAAAAAGGTGTGCAATTTTCAGACATTTTTCGGCCACAATATAATGACGATCACAAAATAGTGCAAGTTGAAAGCAGTTTAACGTCAATGTATATGAATTATGAACTCATCAGAAGATGTAGTAGGCCTACAGAACTTTTGAACAAAATTCATTATTCAATTACTTGAAGAATCGGAGCGGCAGGGGCGGTATTTGCGCTGTACCGCACTGTTGTGACGAAAAGAGAGTTGAGCCAGAAGGCAAAGCTCTCTGTCTACCGAGCAATCTTCGTTCCTACTCTCACCTATGGTCATGAAGTGTGGGTCATGACCGAAAGAATAAGGTCGCGAATACAAGCGGCCAAAATGAGTTTTCTTCGACGGGTGGCTGGCATCTCCCTTAGAGATAGGGTGAGAAGTTCAGTCACACAAGAGAGACTCAGAGTAGAACCGCTGCTCCTTCGCCTGGAAAGGAGTCAGCTGAGGTGGTTCGGGCATCTGGTTAGGATGCCTCTCGGGCGCCTCCCTAGGGAGGTCCTCGACGCACGTCCCACTGGGAGGAGACCCCGGGGCAGACCAAGGCGCAGTTGGCGGAAATACATCGACTCACTGGCCTTGGAACGTCTCGGAATCCCCCAGAAGGAAGTCACTAATGTTGCTCTGGAGAGGGAAGTCTGGAGCACTCTGGTGGAGCTGTTGCCCCCGCGACCCGACTACGGATAAGCGGTTGAAGATGGATGGATGGAATTACTTGAAGCCTTGAAGCCTTGACTTTGGCGCATTCTTGAATATGTTGTTAATGTTATCAACTCACAAAACATCATTATTGCACCCGGACGATTGAAACGACAATGAAACAATGGAGTTTATTGTAGCCTGGTGGTGCTTAACTTTTGATTGGAAACAGAAAAAATGCTCACTTTTTGACACAGGGCATTTTCTCTACTTTACCGAGACAAAAACAAAAAAAGGTACTGTGTAAGTTGGCTCTACAGAATGGGAAAATAAATATATTCACGTACTTCCTTTTCCTTTCAAAGTCGCTGCCAAAGTTTATTAGCTTTAGCATTGTTCAAAATGCTGTTTGGACTATATCAGGGAGAACTTCCTGTGTCGGAAAAGTGTCAAGAGAACACTGGGTGTTGGTGCGTTCTGTCTCAGTAGACATTATTATGTACCAACTTCCCAAAATCTACCTACGCCACTGGTTGTCAACGTTGGGTGCGGGGACCACCAGGGGTCCAAAGGGAGCCCTTATACAGGTCTGGAACTCTCAGTTTACACATTGGTTCCGTTTGTACGCTCTCAGAGTTACATTAACAAAGAGGATTTTACAGATTAGATACTATAAAATAGCTCAAGGCTCTATTGCTGATTACTTAGGTTAGAACCCACCGCAGTGGTGTCCGGTTAGAACTTAAACCAGGATGCTTCGACTTCTGCCTTCTCCCTGAAGCCGACCCTTGTTATATACTCTCCGACTATGCTTGTCACCATGACTAAGCCAGTTAGATCTATATCCATATATGGTTCTACCACATCTATCTGATGTCAGCACTAGGTCGGCTCGAGCCAAATATAGGGATTGTCATACTAGACATGTCATATGTCATATAGCCCAACGTCCTAGTCAGAGTCTTCGTTACAGATACAAAATAATTGTATTTGTGTGTTAAACTGGGGTGTATACAATTAACTGTGGGTCCTTGAAATGGAAACGTTTGAGAATCACTGATCTACAGTGATGACTATATACTGTATGTTACTATGTTTATGACTGTGCCCTGTTATTATTCCTCTAGACGGTTTTAAATGACATTCCACTGCACCGCTGCGAGGATTCCACATGTCGTTGCTGTTGGGCAGAAACCTTGTATCTCCAGATTTTAACCTTTTTAATGTTTTTGTTTTCTTTTTTTATTGTAATGTAATGGCCCTATACTTCATCATACAAGAATGTTGTGCAAAAGTAGCAAAGATTGCTCACAAAAAAAAGCACAAAATAGCTTATAGATCTGCTACTGTATATTTTATACTTTTAACTACTTTCAAAGTGAAAGTCAAAGTGCTTAAGTCATTCTGTGGGTTTTTATAAATATTCTATCAATTAAAGGTATATAAACAAGAGCTTGTGACTAAGTGTCTTTTTTCCATTTCCCGAAAGGTAACGGTTTTGGTCATACAAGGTTTCCCGCCCGTCAGCGTCAATATGTGATTACTTACACGTTGTGTGGATCAACTTCTCCTTGTATCCATGGCAACCAGCAGCAGCCATAACTGTTCCCATGGCAGCCGTTTGCATGCAGTATCTGGCAGAGTCATCACTGCTGCTGTGTGGCAACGCTGTTGCCGTGGCGATGGTGGGTGTGGGGCGTGGGCGTGCCAAGGGCAGAGTGACAGGAGGGCGGGAGCAGCCTTCAAGATCACACCAGGACACACACATGGAAGAAAAGAACATGTGCTCGCTCTGTCTGTCTGTCTGTCTGTCTGTCTGTCTGTCTGTCTGCGTGCGTGCGTGCGTGTGTGTGTAAGTGTGGTAAAGGTCACAGTCGATGAGTTCGAGATCTGGCAGAGCAAACAATAAAAGCTATGAGCGTACTGTATGTTTACACGTACACACAGCTTTACACGCAAATAAAGAGCCTCTGTTTTATGAAGCAGGAAGGAGCAAGTCTTCAATAGTAGAGAAGAGAGAGAGAGAGAGAAAAACAGAGACAGAAAGAGAGCCAGCAAGAGAGAGAGAGAGAGAGAGACACAGAGACAATTAAAAAAGAGAGAAAGCGAGTTGAAATAAAGAAGGCAACTATTTTGTGGGTAATGTGGGCGAAGGGCCACTGTGCTGACTGAGTGGGAGCAGGTTTTTCCATGGAACAAGTTAGTCCACGCCACCCCCACCCCGAACCAACACCACCCCCTAGCCCCCCCTGCCACCGCCTCCACCTCCTACTCGCCTTTTCCTTCTGAATTTCTCCTTCTGTTTCTTCTTCTTCAACTACACTCTTTACCATGTTGGTTCACAGAGTACAGCTAAGTTGCAAGCGACATTAAAGGACCACTTCACCACTTTTCAACATCTCTTCATATAATAGGTCCTCACTAATTTTCATGGCGGCGGTGGCTCAGGGGTAGAGTGGCTGGATGGCAACCGTGAGGTTGCCAGTTCGAACCCGGGCTCCCCCAGAGTTACTGTCGAAGTGTCCTTGAGCAAGACACTGAACCCCAAATTGCTCCCGATGTGCTAGTTTGTGCCTTGCATGGTTTCCGCTGCCATCGGTGTATGAATGTGTGTGTGAATGGGTGAATGTAATGCACAATATCTGTAAAGCGCCTTGGATAAAGGCGCTATATAAAATGCACCATTTATGATAAAACACCACAATTTTTTCCTACTCAGTCTGTGTCTCATAGGAGGGCTTTGGGCAGTTCGGACACCCGTCCACCAGTGACATCATCATTAGGCAGATTTTTTTTTAAACAAGATTTGTTTTAAAATATATTTAGATTCGTATTATCGTGAGAACGATGGCTTCAACCTTTGCATTGCAACTTTTCAGGAAAAGAAAGCCTGTCGTTTCTATTAGCTTGGATTCACCATCGATGATGTCACTGGTGGACGGGTTTCTGAACTGCCCACAGCCTTCCTATGAGACACAGACTGAGTAGAAAAAAATTGTGGTATTTTATCATGAACATTAGTTAGGACCAATTATAGGAAGAGAAGTTGAAAAGTGGTGAAGTGGTCCTTTAAGAGATCAGAAATACATGCAGAAAGATGTAATGCATTGCTTATTTTTGCCGATTTGTTGAAGTATCTACAGAACAAACTGCCAGCTAGACCCTCCAAGTGGTCTGATGTAACTTAATTGGCAAGGTACTTTCTGGCCAAGCTGGGCACCATAATTGAATAACCAGAAGAACAAGTAGAGTACTACAGGAAGTTCTGGTTAGCTGTGAAACATGTAGCCTTGTGTTTCTGTATAGTTTCTTTTGTTTCTTTCATTGGATTGGTAATTGTGGTGAAATGTGCAACTTAATCTGACAGTGCCCTAACAGGTATAGTTGTAGAAAAGGAATTATATGTCAGATATTCATTGAACAAGATCTAAATGGGTCAGTTCCTGAAGCGCAGGTTTTGCATGTGCTGAGGTAAGATTGAACAAACTTTTTTTCAACTTTGTTTTTATTCAGGGTTTACAGACACATTCAAATAAACAAAAACAAAAACGACAACAACAGCGTAATACAACAACAACATAGTACAAAGACAAACTTCACGACAACCACTTAGAGACACAGAAATCAGAACAAAATAAAACATAAAACAAAACAAAACAGACGAATCATATAAATAAAATTACAAAATAAATAACTCAAATAGAACCTTTGCTTGAGGGTACCTTTTTAACTTTTCCATTCCATTACTCCATTATGTTTCACCTCTTGTCCATTTATATAATGACCATTTTTCCCATCTTTTTTCATAGAGGTCCACTCTTTCCATGTCTTCAATATTGTCTACGATGGTTCGCCATTGTTTATAGTCTGGCACGTCAGTCTTGAGCCAGTTCTTTGTGATTGCTTTCTTTCCAGCGGTTAGAAGGATTTTGACCAGGTATTGGGTCTCTCGGGTGTACAGATTCCTCTATAAGACCCAGATACATTACAAGACAAGAACAGGGAATAGGCTATAAACCTTTTAACCACATTAACGCTGGTGCCTAGGTCTAGGTTATATGCTTAAACTTTAAAGTATACACTTCGTACACCAGTGTTGCACAGTGTAAGAAGATGATCTCCGAGCTCACAATGCATTGACAAGGGACATGTTATGAGCTTGTAGATCAGCAAGATCAGCAATTTTTGTGGTCAGTATAGTCATAAAATCCGTGACCTGGTGACCCTGTCCCCTCCCAGCAGTGCCTAATTCCATGTTCCATCAGTAAAGCCTCTCTCAATGATGAATGATGATGAATGAATGAATGATGAATTCCTGTTCTGTTCTTTGACTATATAGAAGTGTTTATTTGTACGTATCTAAATGTTTTGATGAATTGAACAAGGTGGACCCTCTTGTAAACAAGTGTAATGCTTAATTGGGTCGTCCACTCACAGTTAACAGTCTTTGTATTGAGTTTGTGCTTGAAATGTACTGTAATTCTACAAACTGTTAATAAATATTTCAATCAATCAATCAAAGCAATGGCACAACAATAGCACAGCAAGGAATAGAGAACTACAATCTCAACTCTGGTCATCTGATAATGCAAAGGCTCACGGTTTGATCCCTGGCTCCTACTGGCATCGCCACAATGTGTTTAGGTTTAGGTTTTAGGTTTATTTATTTAGCACGTAGTACAAAATATAGACAATACATATCAAAGAACAAAAATACAATGCAAGGAAAGGAAGAAGCCAGCTGGCTTATTTGGAATCCTTTCCTGTATGGAAGAGGTCATTGATTTAAAACAGATTAAAAGTTAAATTAAGAACAATACAAAAGTCTACAAGTTTGGCAAAGGGGGGCAGCTGTGCAATAAAGAAATAAAAAACACAGACTGCACAAAAAAGGGAAATAAACAATACAAACAACAAACACACAAAAGAAAATATAACGCATCAAAGTAAATCATGTAATCTACAGAGAGGAAGAAATAAGATATTTCTTTAGATGTTTTTTGAATATTGGCAAGGGTAATGAGGATTTAAGTGAAGCATCTAGGGAATTCCATAGAAGAGGGCCTCTAAATTTGATGAAAGATTTATGTTTGGAAGTGCGACAAAAAGGTAATTCAAAATCATCTTTTTGCCTTGTGTGTGATGTGTTCTTGAGCAAGACACTGAAGACCCGAAGGCTCCCAACGGTTGGCACTGCCATGTATGGCACCTCTGTCTCTGGTGTGGTGTGTGGGTGAAAGGGAGGCATACACTGTGTACGGTGCGTTGAGTGGAGTCATTTACCATCAATATTCACCAATACATACAGTATAATGTTCCCTGCCTTGAGTCCCTGCTGAACTAGAAGAAAGTGCAGCAAAACAGGTCTTTGCAATGTGAGCTGAAGGGCTGTGTTTCACTGGTTAAGGTTACTGTATGATGTTGGCACGTACAAGTGCAACACAATGGGCCTTAAAAGACAGAGGTTGCCTAAAGTGCATTGTTGCGTTATTGTTTTGCCAACAGACATCACGTGGAGACAACAAAAACAAGCGTTTGTTTTTGTTGTCTCCACGTGATGCTTGTGAGCCGCTATGGGAGCAGTCGACGGCCTCACGTGTTGGTAAAGGGTAAATAAATGGTAAATGGTGCATTTATATAGCGCCTTTATCCAAGGCGCTTTACATAGATTGTGCATCAATTCACCCAGTCACACACACATTCATACACCGATGGCGGCAGAAACCATGCAAGGCACTAGCCAGCACACATCAGGAGCAATTTGGGGTTCAGTGTCTTGCTCAAGGACACTTCGACACTAACTCTGGGGGAGCCCGGGTTCGAACAGGCAACCTTGCGGTTACCATCCAGCCACTCTACCCCTGAGCCACCGCCGCCCTCGCCCTGTTGATGAGCAATATCGGCGTCAGGCTGTTATTGGCACACTGCATTTTAACGCTATAGTATAATCCATACGTTTTATGATCCGAGATTCAAACCCAGGTCTCGCAGACCAAACATCTTATAGCAAGAAGACATTTTGTACACTTTTGAGCTTCAGGCTACTTGTCAAGCAGAAGGTATCCTACAATCCTAACGTTACTATAGTAATGGTTGTCACCTTAAGTCCAGAAGTACTGGATGTTTTTCACTCCCTTATTGGACTACTAATGTAGACCTGCTGTATACAGAGCAGCAACGCCTATAAGACCACGTGCCTGATATCTCCCTTAGGCCAAGCGGGGATTCCCCTTTGGATGAGAGGAAGATTGATGTTTGCTTTCCCCCATGGGAGACCCGGGTTCCAGATGACTACACTGGCTTCTTGTAGATGTTTGTTTTCCCTCAAGGGGTTCAAATCCCGGGTAGAACATAAAAGTTACGGATTACAGATTTGAGCAGCTGGTAGAATTGAACACTAGCAGTAATTTGTGTCCCCAGGGCTAGAGAACCGTAATTCTACAGACTAGCATTTATTGAAACTGGGAAATGAAAGCTGAGTAGAGCTCATCAGATGGCCTCATTTTAGAGAAATGTAAGAGAATCCGCCCCAAATACCAATGAGGCACGCTTTATATCGACACTTTTACAGCTCACAAGACTGACATAAACTCTAAAAGATTTTTTTTCGTTTTTCTCTAGATCTTTGAAAGTAGATGTATGATGATTAACATGGAGATATAGCCTCCTCCCTGCATTTTCTTTTATGGCTCACCGGGGGCGGGGCACAAGGGGTGAGGGGAATAACATTGACGCACCCTCGCAGTCAAGTGTTTCAGACGCACGCACGCACGCACGCACGCACGCACACACACACACACACACACACACACACACACACACACAAGCATGTGACACACCCGTTGAACCCATGCTGACTTGTGATACACACAAGCATTCATTCTGCCTATCAACTCTGTCCAGGATCAAAGGGTGATGATGACGCTTGTGTCAAACAACGGAAACGTCTATCAGGGACAATTTATCTCAACACACCTCTGGCTTTGACATTTAACATGACACTGTAAAAATAAAGTCCTGACTATTAACTGAACTCGGAGTTTACAAATCCTACTATAAATGTGCAACGTCTACTGTAATGCACGTAACTCGAAAACCGTTCGACCCACCGACTTCAAATTCGACACACGCGTTCCACACCCCTGCAGGGAGTGCAGTGCCCGGCTTCGAGTCGGTCGGACCCACGGTTCCCCAGAACCACCACAAAAGGCTCTGGTCAGGCTCTGCCAGTGGGCCTAATCAGCCTAAATCCCCTCACCTGTGCAATTTCCATGCAGCCTCTGCCTCAGCCAATTGATTGCCATGGCAACCCCACACCTGACAATTGATTAGCCTACTTAACCATTCCACTTTTCACAGTCAGTCAGTTTTCCCTCTTCACACACAGGCAGATACAGAGATCTCCATGTGGGACACAGACAGACAGTTAAAACGGGTGCTATGACAAGTTGACAACGGGTATTATTAGGTTCCCAAGTTGCATCGTTCTCAAGTAGGCCAGTGGCCGACGGGCATGTACAGGTCTAGTTCAGATAAATTGAGGATTTTACCGTTTGTGACTATAGAGCGTCGCAGTCCCGCCCCCCTACCATGGACCAGGAAATGATTCTCCGTTCATTTTCCTCATAGACATTTCAGAAAGTATTTATTTAAATAGTTTACGCCGCGGACAAAGCCAACTGGAGTCGTGACAAATCATGACAACAAACAACATTTTTGGGGCCGAAAAGATTTTTAGAAAGAAGAAAAAAACGGCAGGTTACAACACTTTTTTTGTTGTTGTTCTTCTTTGTAATTATTTGTTTGGTCCAAAATATTGTTTGTGTTGTCATGAGTTGTCACGACTCGAGTTGGCTTTGTCCGCGGCGTAACCGTCTTTAAATAAATACTTTTTGAAATGTCTATGGGAAAAATGCATTGGGATTCATTTCCTGGTCCATGGTAGGGGGCGGGACTGCAACGCTCTATAGAGTGCCCGGAAAGGTGACGCTCGTGCCAGTAATGTCACACTGACGACTGGGGAATGGGCGTCACCGCCGTGTTACCTCTGAGGGTCAGAAATGTGACTTTCATCACGCCAGTGTTGTCATATGAACGTTACGGTAAATGTAGTAAGACAAAACTAACATAGCCGCGAGCTAGAGGAATGTCATGTGCACTCAGCAGTCTGCAGCTACGTGGAGTTTAGGAAGCTGCGCGCGCACACACACACACACACACACACACACACACACACACACACACACACACACACACACACAAACACACACAATGCACACAGTGTACATTGTTTGATGCTGTTGGTACCTGTAGTGTAGGTAAGAAAATCCCCAACCACTCATTTCAATGAAACTCGCTCACCCAGTGCATACTCCCCCGTGAGGTATTTATCTCCTTCGAGTTCGGTTTGAGGTCATAGGTCATGCGCATTAGTGTCCTTCATGCGTGCATGTTACATCACCATGCTTGTACACATTCCAATAGTAAAGCTTGCACTTAAAGCGTCGAGTTGGCCACTTTTGCTTTCAATCATCCCTCGTAGTCCTGGTGGCTTGTGTGTGACGGGTCCCTGTCGGTACTGTGTGTGACGGGTCCCTGTCGGTACTGTGTGTGACGGGTCCCTGTCGGTACTGTTCATGACGGGTCCCTGTCGGTACTGTGTGTGACGGGTCCCTGTCGGTACTGTGTGTGACGGGTCCCTGTCGGTACTGTGTGTGACGGGTCCCTGTCGGTACTGTTCGTGACGGGTCCCTGTCGGTACTGTGTGTGACGGGTCCCTGTCGGTACTGTGTGTGACGGGTCCCTGTCGGTACTGTGTGTGACGGGTCCCTGCCGGTACTGTGTGTGCCGGGTCCCTGTCGGTACTGTGTGTGACGGGTCCCTGTCGGTACTGTTGCATGACGGGTCCCTGTCGGTACTGTGTGTGACGGGTCCCTGTCGGTACTGTGTGTGACGGGTCCCTGTCGGTACTGTGTGTGACGGGTCCCTGTCGGTACTGTGTGTGACGGGTCCCTGTCGGTACTGTGTGTGACGGGTCCCTGTCGGTACTGTGTGTGACGGGTCCCTGTCGGTACTGTGTGTGACGGGTCCCTGTCGGTACTGTTGCGTGACGGGTCCCTGTCGGTACTGTGTGTGACGGGTCCCTGTCGGTACTGTGTGTGACGGGTCCCTGTCGGTACTGTTCATGACGGGTCCCTGTCGGTACTGTGTGTGCCGGGTCCCTGTCGGTACTGTGTGTGACGGGTCCCTGTCGGTACTGTGTGTGACGGGTCCCTGTCGGTACTGTGTGTGACGGGTCCCTGTCGGTACTGTTCATGACGGGTCCCTGTCGGTACTGTGTGTGACGGGTCCCTGTCGGTACTGTGTGTGACGGGTCCCTGTCGGTACTGTGTGTGACGGGTCCCTGTCGGTACTGTGTGTGACGGGTCCCTGTCGGTACTGTTCGTGACGGGTCCCTGTCGGTACTGTGTGTGACGGGTCCCTGTCGGTACTGTGTGTGACGGGTCCCTGTCGGTACTGTGTGTGACGGGTCCCTGTCGGTACTGTGTGTGCCGGGTCCCTGTCGGTACTGTGTGTGACGGGTCCCTGTCGGTACTGTGTGTGACGGGTCCCTGTCGGTACTGTGTGTGACGGGTCCCTGTCGGTACTGTGTGTGACGGGCACTGTTCATGATGGGTAGATGTTGGTACTTGGTACCAAGGCCCCCCAGACTGTAGTGGTCAACGCTGGTACTGCATGCGGGTGAAATACATGCATCATGAGCAAGAGAGCGCGCCGCTGCATGGGTCTTTGCTTTGTGAAGGCGTGAGGTCACATGACGTAGAGGCATATATAACTCTATGCTTGGTAGGGCTGCAACTAACGATTCTTTTCATAATCGATTCATCTGATTATTTCAACGATTAATCGATTAATCGGATTATGGCACTTATTATAGCTATCACCTTCAAAATATATTTTAGGTTTGACGGGGTGCATACTTAGTTTAGACTAGTCATTGGTTAGACATGGGTTAAGGTTAAGTTTAGGTGTGCTAATCAAAGCAACTCATGGTGTCTTTAGGCTTATTCTGATTAATACATTTGATTAAAGAATAGCTACAAATGTGTCAGTCTAAAAAAGGAACAGTACTCTTCTGAACTCATTTAAAAATAAATATTCAAGCCATGTTTTGTTGATTGAACTATAATCGTTATGTGTCATATTTTGCTTTGCAGTCGCTACTGTGCAATGTGCATGTGCAACTGGGTGACTATCATAAGATTGTAAGGGAAGAGATATGGCTCACTCCTCTTTAGTCTAGTTACACTTAACACTGGAAAAACTATGTTAAGTGGGAAACCATCTATAATAAATTGCAAAAAACTAGTGATTAGTTGCCGATTCGATTAATCGATTACTAAATTAGTTGACAACGAATTGAATAATCGATTCGATTACGATGAATCGATGAATCGTTGCAGCCCTAATGCTTGGTACTGATGGGTGATGACATCAGGGAGGAACGGTTCCAGGTCTGAACCTCCTGTTGGACACGCCCACAAAAGACAACAGGTAGTTGTTATAGAGCAGGTGTGCACAGGTGCAGACATATGATAAACAAACATGCACGCAGGCGCGCGCGCGCACACACACACACACACACACACACACACACACGCATACGCAAGACAATGCACATATACTACATACATATGGCACAGAGAAGACAATACAGACACACAGACTGGATGTCACATTAACACATAATTACTGCAGTGTGTTGTTCAGGTGTAGAGTGAAGCTAGCTTGAACCGCTGCAATAACAACAAACTGCTTTGTCCTCATGAGGCGTTGCACATTCCAGCGCGGTGCGTAATGAGTCTGCTCCAGTCTGTCTGTTGGCAACAACACCGATGATTAACAATCAATGTTTTGATATCACTGTAATGGACTTATATCTCTTCTCTTATCATATACCTTTTAAGAACACTTAGGAGCCCATAATTGCTTCTGAGGTGTTGTTGAGGTGGTGTTAAGTGTGTGGAAAGCACAAAATGTCAACAGTGACACCCTAACAGTCAAGGATATAGCTGTTTGGTTCATGTGCCACAAATGGATGCATCAATCATTTAGCTGGGGACCCCCTGGAACCACCTCAAGGATCTCTGGGGACCCCCTGGAACCACCTCAAGGATCTCTGGGGACCCCCTGGAACCACGTTGACAACCAGTGGTCTATAAATCCAGTTAAAAATGGGATGCCAGGTTTGGTCTGTAGAACTGTCCCTCAAGCACAAAATGTCAGTGAAATATCAGTAGGGTAAAGGGTTGTCCCAATCGGATCGGGTGATCGGAAATTTGGGCCGATCACGTCATTTTCAAATGACGGATGCATCAATCTTGAGCATTCTTGCTCAAGGTTTCAAGGTTCAAGGTTCTTTATTATTTGTCTCCTGAGGAAGATATTTGTCTTAGACAAAGTAGCCCTTATGCCCATGTCGCCGCAGAGCAGCGCCAATACATCTTTCTTGCAACATCAAAGAAAAAGAAAACAGAAAAGAAGGGGGGGATGCTCACACATCCAGACTGTGTAAACTTCATTCTGTTTCCCCACGAGACCAACAACGCCAGCTTTAGATAAGGAATCAACATGCAATATCCACAATGTTCCAGTTTTTACAGTGTTCCGTCCAAGAAAGCCCATCTGTATGTTTCATTATCAAAAGGAATTCACCTTTATTTTTAGCACAGCGCGTTGTTGCCACATTCTGTGTCAAAAGTAGCGTATCAACATCAGCAGTGAGTCAGTGAGTCAGTGAGTCAGCTTCTGTGCACAACTCTGCGTCCAACCAGGCCGACGGTGGCCATGAGAGGGAGAGAGAGTTGTTACTTATTTCCCTACGTTGCCATGGCGATAACTGCTGGCTGGACTGGCGGGAAAAGGCTGTGCGGTGGAGATGGGAAGGGAAGAGACTGGCGGATCGTGGCGGGCGAATTGGTAGTGCCAAGGCCCATGACTCATGCACCCTGGACTTGGACCGGGGTGGTGGGAGGCGAGCAGAGTGCGTGGGAGGAGGACAGAGAGCAAGGCGAGGTGATTGGAGGAGAAGGAGCTGAGGGTTGTACCTCCGTCGCCGTCAGGTAGCAGCATGGTGAGAAACATTATGCCATAGATGGGGATCACAAGAAGTGAGAGTGCTCTTCACGGCTGGGATGGGTTTATGTTTGCACTGTAGTAATGTTTACTCAGTGACTCGTTCACCTGGGAAGGCGTACTGTATGCACTGTACTGTACTGTACTGTACAATGACAATCCTATAAGTCTTCGTTTAAAGCTGATTTTAATGAGCAAAACCACTCTGTATTCTAATAATAAACTTTATTTATTTAGCACGTTTCATGCCATAGAATGTTCAATGCGGCGCAAATTTACAGGACAAAAAAAAGGGAGAAGAGCACAAACGTAAAATAGCATTAAAACAAGCAGAAAACACAGTAACAATAAGACAGTAACGGTAATACAATAGAAACGGCAGCAAAATAGGCAGAACATGGTGAGCATGAATAAGAACACACACATGAATAAGAACACGCAGGTTTAGAAACTCAACTAAAAGCAAGAGTGAACTGGGCCATGGCTCAATGGTCCAGGCACCTTGGCTGGCAATCCAGTCTGGCAGTGTGCCGCGGCCTGCGGGTTCCACTCCCGATCCCGACGGCCTTTACTGCATGTCTTCCCCCCATCTCTTTCCCCATTTCCTGTCAGCCTACTGTCTGTCCCTCCATAAAAAAATAAAATAAAAGGCGAAAGCCACAAAAAACAAAAAGCAAGAGTGAATGGTAATACAATATAGTAGGCCTACGTATGTGATCTACAGTGTTTGGAGGTGGTCTTGGTCTCCCTACTCATCCATTGAGACATGTCTAGTGGTATTGGTATTGCTCATAGTAGATGTTTGGTCTCTCTCTCTCGGAAGGCCGGGGTTAAACTCACCGGTAGGACACGGGCCTGTTTGGTTCCATTTGCACACTCTGAGGTTACATTAAACGTGAAGAATTGTACCGTGTGTGTGACTCTTTGAGTGCCGGAAAGGTGACACTTGTGCTCGTAATGTCACGCCGTCAGTTCAGGAATGGACCTCATCACTGTGTGACTCCTGAGGGTCACAAATGTGACATTTATCACATCGGTGTCATTGGGACCGTCATGGTCATTTACTCATTTTAAGACAAAGCGTAGCTTCAAGCTAGATTTAAAGGCCTTTTCAAATGGGGAGCGTGTGACGCAGACGGTGTCGCCTGGATCAACGACAGGTCTGCTCCAGGTCTGCTCATGAGGGGTGCGACTCCCGTTGCGTTAAAAAAAAAGCTCAACACAATCCAGGTCTATAGTCAGTCGCGGGTGTGTGCACGAAACGAGCATGCGCGCCGCGCGACAATTTCCACGGGACCGTGCCCATGAAAATACGCTTTCGTTGTCACCCCTCAACTTCTCTGCGTGTACACAAAAAACTAATTTGCAGGCGAATTACGAATTACCAGGCGTGTCAGTTGCTGCCCGTCTGAAAAGGCATTATGTACGAAATGTCATGTGAACTCATCTACAGTACCTGGAGTTACATAAGGAAGCAGTCGGAACTCGGAAACACACACACACACACACACACACACACACACACACACACACACACACACACACACACACACACACACACACGCACACACATGCACACAAACACATCAACACATGCACACACATGCATGCACACGCACGCACAAACAAACACACTGCAAGCACCTGTAGACACACATGTTTTTCAGCAGCCTTCTGCATTTTTACAGCCATCCCTCACGTCCATCTGACACTGTATATTAAATGTCAAGTAAATTATCACCAACAATCAGGCCAACAGGCTGGTTTGCGCATAAACATTCTTTGCATATACATGTACATACCTGTATGTGACACGGTGAATATAAACACATGATTTAAATTAACAGGTTTATCTCCATGTCACAACGAGATAAAGCCTGGAATGAACTACTGCCTAAAGTGCCTAACCGGAAGTGCAAGAAGTACAAGCCCTGTAGGCTATGCTTTCTGCACTTCTGGTTGTGATTCATTGTGAGCTTGGAGATGCTATTTAAAAAGAATGTGACATTTTGGAAAGTTTTATAGATTTCTATAGACTTTTAGAAATATTTTAGAAATTCTTTCAAATGTTTTTGAACATTTTGGAAACTGTTCACATGTGCTGACATGCCCAAAATATCTCTCACTCACATTTTTGTACTCACACTACAAGTATCAATACCACAATGTAGAAATTACATGTAAATGCCCTGTATTCAAATTTAACTTGAGTAAAGGTACAAAAGTATTGGCATCAACATTTACTTAAAGTACCAAAAGTAAAAGTGATCATTATGCAGAATGTCCCTTTTCACAAGTTTTCAAAATGTATTAAAGTCTATGCAGATCTACAAGCACACCTCAACGCGTTGAGCTTGTAGATAGCCAAACTATATACAGTATAGGGATGAAGTGGTTATGTATGGTTTGTATGTTTTGTAATAATAATAAACATAAACAAAGTAACTTGTAACTAGTAGTTTTCAAATAATTGTTGTGGAGTACAACATTTGCCTCTGAGATGTAGTGGAGTAGACGTAAAAGTATTGCAAATTGGAAATACTCCAGTAAAGTAAGTAACTCCAAATTGTACTTAAGTACAGTACTTGAGTACAAGTACCTATGGGTACTTTCCACCACTGGCATGATGCTTATCTCTTGTCTCTGACAAGAAGACCACCCAAGGTATTGCCTGAAGATGCAATGTGTGCAATGAGTGAAATGAGTGAAACTCACTCTGGAGTGCATTTGAATAATGTAAATTGCATTAGGGGTGGGGTGGGTCAGCTTGTGCAGCAAGCTAATGCTGCTTAGGAAGATGTATTAATTAGAGGGGGAATGAAGCTACTTGGAAGCTCTGCTTTAACTCCACATATTCAAAGACAACCTTAAATAACTGAACTGTCAGCTAATGTTAGCATTAAGGTAAAAAAGATGTCAACCTCACATTATGAAAAAGGCCTGGAGAAATGCATACTGTAACAACAGGTCACTACTCTCTGACACTCAACTAGCTGTGACAACAAGCCACTTGTCTAATTGACAGCCATGATGGCACGCACGCACGCACGCACGCACGCACGCACGCACACACGCATGCATGCACGCACGCACGCACACACACACGCATGCACGCACACATGCACGCACACACACGCTGTGTAAGAGTAGCTGCATACCATTTAGAAGAGTAATCCCTAAAGAAAGAGAGGAATTTAGGGAGAAAGAAAGAATAAAAGAAAAATAGAAAGACACTATAACTATGTAACTAACTAACCAACTAACTAACTATTATCTCATTAACACACTCACACACTCACTAACTTTCTACAAACCTAATTATCTAAGAATCTAACAAACAATGGGAATGATACACGCCCTCCCTGACAATCCAGAAAAAGAACAAGTTTTCCCTGACAGAAAGTCCTCTAGAAAGGCCAGGTAATGGTTTGGAATGACTGGACGATGCGTCATAGAAACCCAGAAGTGTTTAGTTACAGCACCGCCTCTCTCTCCCCCCTCCCAGCCGTAGCTGCTGGCCAATCGCAGCTGACCACAATCCCCTCCCATGACGGCAGGCAGTTAAAAACACTTCACTAACTTGTGCTCTGTCTATCCACTCTGGTCTCTCCCCAGCCATCCAGCCATCTAGCCTGCCCGCCAGCCTAATCCTTCCTCAGTACAGTCTGAAGCCACTCCAGAACTCACCATGTCAGTGAAGAGGAACGTCACCTACAGTGTCAAGTCGTCCTCCTCGGGGACGGCCCCCAGGAGCTTCAGCAGCATGTCTTACAGCGGACCCAGTGTGGCCTCCCGTCAGAGCTACAGCGTCCGCAGCTCAGGACCCAGCAGGGGCTTTGGAGGAGGTTCCGGTGGCGGCTACATATCCAGCTCCAGTGCCTACGGAGGTGGCATGGGCCTGGGCATGGGCATGGGTGGCGGTATGGGTGGAGGTATGGGTATGGGTGGAGGTATGGGTGGCGGTATGGGTATGGGCGGCCATGTCCCTATCCAGGCCGTCACGGTGAACAAGAGCCTGCTCGCCCCACTCAACCTGGAGATCGACCCCAAGATTCAGTCCGTCCGCACCCAGGAAAAGGAACAGATCAAGAGCCTCAACAACCGCTTTGCCTCGTTCATCGACAAGGTCAGTGCTTGTGCTGTACAATAAGAGCATGCAGTGAAACCCTGAGTGACAATGTAACTCCGAGAGGTCAAAACTGACCCTTACAGGTCCGCTTTGACCTCTCTGAGTTACACTGACCCTCTGGACACTGATGATTTCACTTTGTAGGTGTATGTGTGTGAACCTTCTCTGTGTCGAGGTTGCCTTGTGCTTGTACAACTTAATTATACACGGGGAGCCCATTTCTCCTCCTTCTCTCAGCCATAATGGTTATGCAAGCTGTGTTTGATCAAAGGTTTGATCCATGTGTCTGCAATACTATGCTAATACCTTGGGTTCGACGGCGTGGAGAAAAAGTTGATTTACTCTCCCTTATGGTTTCATCACCTCCCACGGAACGCAGTCAAGACAGGAGATAAGAATGTTTGTCTCTAGGGGTTTGGCTTCAGGGCTCATATCTAATGCTTTTTTGGCAGTCCTTTTATAGTGATGGAAAACAGACACGCGGAGGAGCGAGGATTGGAGAACGAGGGGCGAGGAAAGGGAGCGAAGGGTGTGTCCATATGAAGCCCATAGCTAGTGATACGAGTTACCTTGGGAACGGGCCTGCCCTTTGCTGGGGTGTGGCTCTTAATATGTGGCCAGTGACACAGAAACCAAGCATATCTACCTAATTGACAATAACGGAAAATGTTCACTACAGTGACATGCCAATGACATGACAAAGTAGTGTCCAATGTTATAGCTTTTCATAAGGTATTTCCTGACATTGAGCCCATTCTGCTGCTGCTAGGCGTATAGTTAGGTGCAACGTCTCCCCAGGCCACAGCAGGTTAATATTTTAGAAGGCCAGTTGGTTTCATGTTCTGGTCAACACTGGTAGATTGGTTACATAACCACTCTTCTTCTCTCTGAGGCCTGCGGACCGTCAAACAGAGAGATTATAGGGAAACTGGCTTATCGCTTGATAATTGGTGACAACGGTCTGTTCCTATACGTGCCTCCTCATTTTTAGGATGTCTGTTGCAGCTCAAAGGAGCTGCCTGTCAAGAGGCTTTGTCCTCCAGACTTCAGAGCTGCTCTGTGAATAGAATGCAGCAGCGAGGTGGGGAGGGGCAAGGTTCAGTCGCTGGCCATCACATACCTGTTGTCACACCCTGTTATTAATGTCCACAAATGTCTCTCTCGCCTCCCCACCCCCACGGTGTTCTCCAGCCCCTCCCACCCCCAATGGAGGGACTCTCCCCCCCCCCACCCCCTCTCAATCTCTCTCTCCCCTCATCGCACCTAGCTCACAGTTAAATATTTACCTTGCTTGTGTGTGTATGTAAACGAAAAAGGTTGCCTAGCTTCATAACCATGCCCTCCCCCCTCCCTCCTCCTCTCATCTGGTCTGGCACCCGTGACAACGGATATCAGTCTCCCTTGCTCTGTGAAAACAGGAAGACACAAAGGGAGGGATGGGGTTAAATACCTCTTTCCTCGTCATCCATTTTTCCAAACCCGAAATGCACACCTCCCTCCACAGTACACGACCTCCTGTCAGGATGCTAGTACAGCATGGCCTTCCTATGGAAAGAGAGACACACGCTGGAATGACCAATGAGCAGCTGGCCCCCGCAGATTAGAACAATAAACACAGTTGATTGTGAATAGCGGCTGAATCCTGCCGTTTTGGTTGATGTCCAGGATGATATCCAACCTTTTATGTGGTTCTCATGTCAGCGAGCAGCGTTTACATCACCATTACAGGCAATTACAACCTGTCGTCCATATTATATTGTCCAAGAAGAATAGTTACATTTCCATTATTACATTATGATAAGGCTATTTATTCGTTCTAATTTCGGAAATTCACAGGAAATGTTTGCCTATAATGACATGCCTTCATCTTTCTCCATACCAGGTGCGCTTCCTGGAGCAGCAGAACAAGATGCTGGAGACCAAGTGGAACCTGTTGCAGGGGCAGACCTGCACGCGCTCCAACATCGACAGCATGTTCGAGGCCTACATCACCAACCTGCGCCGGCAGCTGGACGGCCTGGGAAACGACAAGATGAGGCTGGAGGCCGACCTGCACAACATGCAGGGCCTGGTAGAGGACTTCAAGAACAAGTGAGTGACCTGGTAGAGGACCTGCACAACATGCAGGGCCTGGTAGAGGACTTCAAGAACAAGTGAGTGTCTGTGAGGCACGAGGACCCAAGCCCCCAGTAAGGCTATCCAACGTTGAAGTTGCCACTACCTACTGGCGAAATGTGGAATTGCAGCACTTAATGGAAGTGGACGGACATTCATGACGTCACGTGAAAAGCCCGGACCTCAAAGTTGAGGTCCGGGGCTAGGCTAGGCTAGGCTAAACTTCCGCTCACTCGAGCCATTGAGTTATCATTATACTTCCGGAAGTCTTCCGGGTGCTTCAAAACGCCACTGAGCAACTTCCACTGAAATGAATAGCGGGGGGCGGGGCTAACGCTCCAGTTCGGTCTCTATCCTTTATATACTCTATGCGAGGACCTGATAGAGGACCTGGTAGAGGACCTGATAGAGGACCTGATAGAGGACCTGGTAGAGGACCTGGTAGAGGACCTGATAGAGGACCTGGTAGAGGACCTGATAGAGGACCTGATAGAGGACCTGGTAGAGGACCTGGTAGAGGACCTGATAGAAGACCTGGTAGAGGACCTGATAGAGGACCTGATAGAAGACCTGGTAGAGGACCTGGTAGAGGACCTGATAGAAGACCTGATAGAGGACCTGATAGAGGACCTGGTAGAGGACCTGGTAGAGGACCTGGTAGAGGACCTGGTAGAGGACCTGGTAGAGGACCTGATAGCCAACCCTTAGGTGGTGGGGAAGGAAGGGAAGGGAGGACGAACACAGGAGGAAAGGGTGGGAGGGATAGATCTGGAACTTATGATTCACGGACTCTACCGTCAGTAGTCTGGCCTAGCCAGACGATGAGAGATCTCCGCCTACTGATATGTCGGTGGAATTCTAACGTCAATGTAGGGGCTAGAACAGTGGAGACAATGACCATGCACTGCGTTGAAAACCAATCACATCACCGATCTAATATGAAGGACCGCCTTAAAGTCTTTGCATTGGTTCCACAATGCAGTTCCTTTCCCCTAAACTGTTTCCACTCAGTTTTAGAAACAACATTGAGTTTAGATGTCACCAGACATACACATGACTAGAAGATCAGGAGCAAGGGTGTGAAAATAAGCTTAACCCTAAACCACAGAAGGATGCATTATTCCAATGAAGTTGAAGGGAACATGTAGGTGAAAGGATTCTTTTTGGTCTTTCTGTGGACTCATATTCTTTATGGACATGCATGTCTCATCTGTTCTAAATTAAAAAAAATACACTGACTCGGAACAGTCGAGGCTCAGGGTTCAAACAAGTTCTGAAATTATTAAGTTTCAAGTAACTTGACACTACACGGAACGAGCCGTACGCTGAGTTGATCGCTATGTGACCTACTCCCCACATCTGTCTGACCGCAGATCTGCAGGGAATGACAGCACACAATAGGCATGTCCTGATTTATAAAACCAACACAATACAAAATAATTAGAGACAGAATGACTAGAGACATGAACCTTTCACATGCACGAGATACACCAACACACCCATGCACAGCAGTGCATAGACGATGCAGTGCTGCATAAATCTATTGGCTTCTTATAGACACCTGGAGCATGTTAACTGAAGTCAGAGGGGGCCTGAAAGGGAGAAATATGAACACCTGAAACTACTCACAAGTTGCTCTAAATCAACATTTTGCACCGGTGCAGCACCAGGGACAGAGTACTCACGCCTCCTAGTGTTGAAGTAGCATATTATCTTGTATGTCCATGAAAATGGAACATGTGTTTCCATTCCAATGTAATTATTATTCGATCGGTTAAATATTTTATTCATAGAACGTACAGACAGTCTTAATCACCTTTAAACTGGCATTCTCATTTTGGGATTGCAGGTTTTCAGAATGTTCAACAATCTTTTTTCAAACAAATTGAAAAGTAGTAAAGATACAGCACAAGCCCACAACACATCCCATTGTGATGATTTATGCAACTTTTTGAAGTATGGAGACAATGTTTCTGCCCAACAGCGACGATTATGAACATGACTTGATAGAATCCTGTCTGTGTGATTTTGTTTTTAATTTTATACTAATGACAGTCTCAATAATGTTTGCACTCAGGTACGAGGATGAAATCAACAGGCGTACAGAGTGCGAGAACGACTTTGTGCTCATCAAGAAGGTCAGTATCCAGATTCAATATTTGAAACTGAACATATTTTGTTCTCTGTGCTCTGTTGTCCCTGACGGTTTGACCATTCCGTATGTTTCAGGACGTCGATGAAGCCTACATGAATAAGGTTGAGCTGGAGGCCAAACTGGAGAGCCTGACAGATGAGATCAACTTCCTCAGACAGATCTATGAGGAGGTAAGCAATGATCCACTGCCTGACGTCACTCACCCACTGCATCCTGATTGGCTCAGACAAACCCTGGGGCCTCACAAGCACCAGCTGTTTTGGGCCTTGGTTGCACTCACTACTCACAGACTCACTAGAATAAAATCAAAAGAAGCAAAGAGAAGAAATTATAAAATGGAAAACCATCCTTGATGAATCATAAAGGTTACAGAGTAGAAATGGTAGCAATTCCGTGTAGCAAGCATGGCTTATATTTTGATTGCAAACAGATGAATTCTGGGTTGCTTTCATCAACATTATTCCGGGTTTAATTAGCGAGCTGTCTTTGTTGAGTTATGGTACAGTATGGTCCTTATGATGCATGTTGGTGTGGGTTGTTACATTACTGCATTCATGGGTTTTTCCACATCTGTTTGGCATCTTGACGAGATGTTTGCCCTACCTCTGGAACTGAAGGAGATGGTTGAATTAACTTGGGTTGAATTGAGAGGATTGAGGATTTTAATTTATACAATGTTGAAGGACCGTGTTGATCCTTGGAAATGATCTTTTTTTTAAAATATATCAAATAGTTTTAAAGCTTCAATCCATAACTTTTTGTAGTGAATACAACTTAATTTAAATAAATCTGTATCATGTATGGTAGAGTATGTTGTTAATACACTATAAATAAGAACAACATAAGTGCAGTGGTTAGAGGTGTGGTCTCCCTGCCCTTCTATTGAGACATGTAGATGCTGTGTACAGGTAGGACCACTAGTGGTTGACCAGAGGTATTGCATTACAGTAAAACGTTCTGCACTCGTCTTGCACAAGCGACCTGGGTTCATATCGCGGGTATAGGACACGGAAGTTGTGGACTGCAGCTTTAAACAGCCTCAGAATTAGTTTCTGCCTGGTGTTTTAATCCCATGTCTGTCATGGTTCTTCCTCCAGGAACTGCGTGAACTACAGTCACAGATCAAGGACACCTCAGTGGTCGTGGAGATGGACAACAGCCGCTCCCTGGACATGGACGCCATTGTGGCCGAAGTGCGCGCTCAGTACGAGGCCGTAGCCAACCGCAGTCGCCAAGAGGCCGAGACGTGGTATAAATCCAAGGTGAGGTCACTCACACACTGACACGTGTAGCTCTCATCATGTAGAATGAAGCCAAAGGCAAAAACCTAGTTGTGTGCCTGTGTGCATATGCTTGAAAATAGCTGATCTGCAAGTTCACAACGTGTCACAGTGCGGCCCGCCGTGAGCTTGTAGATCCGCCAAAAAAGTACGACAGCGCTATAAGGCAAATTGAATTTGCACCTAACGATGACATTTGAAATCACAATGTTAACATTTCTCTGCGCATTATCAAGAGGCTTTCAAAATACTGATTGGTTGTTTTCCTGATGTCTGTTTAGTACGAGGAGATGCAGACGTCTGCCGGCAGATACGGAGATGACCTGAGGAACACCAAGACAGAGATCTCAGACCTGAACCGCATGATCCAGAGACTGACAGCAGAGATCGATGGCGTCAAGGGACAGGTAAAACATTATGTAGCTCAGAATAGACTTCTGTAGTTGCCATCATTGTTTTCTTATTTTGGACCATTGCAACTTATCCCAGAGTAATTTAGTCATTTTAATTGCCATACGACATTAGTCTTTGAGAATCATAAAGATATTGTTCCAGCATTTTTGTTCTTACTGTCATGTGACCAGGAATGGCGCAGTAGATGTGCAAAAACACTTGAAAAACACTGAACCATTTGTTTTTAACATTTTAGCTTTGCCAGTTTTAACTGAGAATAACACAATTTTATTTTCGGAACTTTTTTAATTCTCACCATTGACACATTTGTAGTATTGTGGGGAAAGCTTCCGCAGAAAAAAACAGATCGGCAAGCTGACAACGTGACGCGTTGTAAAAAAAAAAAAACCAACACACCAGCACAGATCCCTGAGGGACTTCACTCAACCATACAAGGGTTAAGTGGTTAATGTTCTTCTGTTCTCTGTCTTCCATCAGCGGGCCAACCTGGAGGCCCAGATCGCTGAGGCTGAGGAGCGGGGAGAGATGGCCGTGAGGGACGCTAGGGAACGCATCAAGGACCTGGAGGACGCTCTGCAGAGAGCCAAGCAGGACATGGCCCGCCAGATCAGAGAGTACCAGGACCTGATGAACGTCAAGCTGGCCCTGGACATCGAGATCGCCACCTACAGGAAGCTGCTGGAGGGAGAGGAGGACAGGTTGTCCACTGGCATCCAGGCCATCAACATTTCCCAACAGAGCTGTGAGTTTAAAACATCTCTAGATGGTCAGAGCTGTGAGTTTAAAACATCTCTAGATGGTCAGAGCTGTGAGTTTAAAACATCTCTAGATGGTCAGAGCTGTGAGTTTAAAACATCTCTAGATGGTCAGAGCTGTGAGTTTAAAAAATCTCTAGATGGTCAGAGCTGTGAGTTTAAAACATCTCTAGATGGTCAGAGCTGTGAGTTTAAAACATCTCTAGATGGTCAGAGCTGTGAGTTTAAAACATCTCTAGATGGTCAGAGCTGTGAGTTTAAAACATCTCTAGATGGTCAGAGCTGTGAGTTTACAGTTTGCCGTTATTTCCTTGTAATAACTGCAGCTATAGGTTATTATTGTTTTGCCATGATTATACCCTGGTGTTGTATTCGTTTTCCTATAGGCTTTAAAAGCAATCTCTTCATTTGCAATCAAACATAGAAATGCCATCTCTGGCAAACAATTGCATGACTCTCCTCGTACAATATTAAAGGATGTGGCCTACAATATGAAGATAAAAACATAAGGCTACACATTAAAAAAAAGTATATACAAATGAAAACAAAGTGTAAAACATCTCTAGATGGTCAATGATTTGATAGATTTCTTCAATTGCCCATTTTCATTCTTGTCCTCGTCCCCTCTCACCAGCGAGCTACGGCGGCGGTTACGGCGGTGGAGAGCAGCTGAAGAGCAGCTACTCTAGCGGCAACTACAGCAGCTACGGCGGCGGTTACAGCAGTGGCGGCTACGGCAGCAGCAGCGGCGGCTACGGCAGCAGCAGCGGCGGCGGCGGCGGCTACGGAAGCAGCAGTGGCGGCTACGGCTTCAGCTCCGGCAGCAGCAGCGGCGGCTACGGCGGCGGCAGCGGGAGCAGCGTTGTCCAGAACAAGAAGAGTGTCGTCATCAAGATGATCGAGACCAAGGACGGCAAAGTGGTGTCGGAGTCCTCCGAGGTGGTGGAGGATTGAGCTGAGAGCGTCCGTCGCGGCCTGCTAGGATCTTCTCCTGTTAGTCTTAGGTGTTTTATACTCACAGCTCACTTCCCCCAAACCGTTAGTCTCTCAAGCCATGACTATCTCTTCCACAATCTTTGAATGCTACAGAGGGTGCAATTCCGCCTGGTAAAAGTTGAGAACAGGAAGCTGTCATCTTGCTCTTCAGGCTGGAAGGGTATTATTCGACCTATCACAATGCGGTGTTCACGAAAATGAAGTACAGACTTTCAGGCGGAAGCATTTGAGAATTGTGGGAGCCTAACACGTCTGTCTGGAGAGACTAAACCGCTGTCTAATAACCCAGTCTGAAGCAATTCCTCGCCATTCCTTCTACAGTACCATGCATAAGCCTTCCATGTGTCCGCTAAAAGAAGCAATAGTCCTGACCCGAAAAGAAAAAAAGATCTGAAAGGGACCAAAGAATCTATTTTTGTCAGTCACATTTTGTATGTCTTGAGATGAATGTTTGTTTTTACTAAAACAGTTGTTTGAAGTTTTTGTCTCACAAGCAACAAAAAAAGAGAAAAAGGATCGATGGGCAAATTGCAACTATGTAATAGTTGCAAAACAAAAAGCAACATACAACACATTCCCTCCAATCTATGCAACTTTACTATTCCACACTACAAGGGCTATTCCCTTAAAGAATACATAAATACAGGTTGCATGAAATGGGTAAAGTAGTATTGTGAATGTACTTAAACAGTGCGGAGGTGTTTTTGGTCAACTAATGTCTTAAAACTGTCTGTAGGTAGTGCATGTCACCCCTATCAACGGGCGACCCCTTAGGAGACTGCCCACACAATACTGTTGTCCTGAGGTGTCCTGAGGTGTCCTTAGGAGACTGCCCACACAATACTGTTGTCCTGAGGTGTCCTTAGGAGACTGCCCACACAATACTGTTGTCCTGAGGTGTCCTTAGGAGACTGCCCACACAATACTGTTGTCCTGAGGTGTCCTGAGGTGTCCTTAGGAGACTGCCCACACAATACTGTTGTCCTGAGGTGTCCTGAGGTGTCCTTAGGAGACTGCCCACACAATACTGTTGTCCTGAGGTGTCCTGAGGTGTCCTTAGGAGACTGCCCACACAATACTGTTGTCCTGAGGTGCTGTTTTTGCTACCAAACCAAATAAAACAGTGTTTACTGAAATCTCCATGTTGTGATGAATTTATCCTTCATTCAAATGAAAGTATGAATAAATGAATTAGCAAATTATGGTTTAAGGTTTTGAATGAATGAATTAACGAATTAATGAATTAATTAACGAATGAATGAATGAATGAATTAATTAATTAAGCAGTTGAGACTAATAAGCAGTCTAAGTCCCTAATTTATTCTGACCCCTCCCCCAAAAGGCCTAGCTGTCCTGACCCCCTATCCATCATTTATACATTATGGATAATTAGTGTGGACTTAGACTGTTATTCGTCTCAACTGCTCAATTAACGAATGAATGAACGAATTAGAGAAACCGGAATAAAATACATCTAATCCTTATTATTTATTTATACTATGTGCTATCAAATTAATGCAACATGCAATTAAAATGACTGCTAGCATTTACAGTTGTTTATCTGATCAAGAACGAGAAATTGCTTTACAAGAAGCTTTATAACAAGCGCCCCTGTTCCTTGACTGAAAAAGGCAAGCCATTTCACATTTGTATAGCCTTATTAGCAGTTAGCACAGGCCTGTTAGCCCAGGGCTTATAGTTTAGTTTAGTTTAGTTTATTCGCACGATAAAAACAGTACAAAAAAAAGGGTAACATCAATAAAAGAGAAATATGTGCAGGTGAGAAAAGAAACCCATGGAGGGCTTATATGTGGTTCTCACCAAAGATAATTTTACAAATAGTAAATAGACAAAGTAATCAAACAACAAAAACAAAATACAGCAACAAAATACATTATTTACACTTGTGAAGTGTGTGTGATGTGTGTGTATGTGTGAGTGCGTGTGTGCACGTGCAAGCCTGAGTGAGCCTAAGTGAACATGCATGTCTTCTGTGTCTGAGTATGCACAATAAAGCTACATTATGTTAGAATCAAGTGGAGAAAGTTGCTTCGAGAGACTGGCCCTCAATCTATGTTTAAAGTTACAGAGTGAAGATGAGGAGTTGGCAATAAATATGTGTGAATTCCAGAGTATAGAACCTCTGACTTTTATGGAGAACTGGCTAAGAGTGGTACAGTACGGCTGAAGGGAGGATGAATATTATCAGATTGTCTAGTATTATAATCATGAACTTGAGAGTTGGTCTTAAAATATTCTTTGAAGGGTGTAGGAAGCATATTTGGAAGGTAAGTGCATTTGTAGATGAAAGAACAGGACTGTACAATGTTAATGTCATACTGTAGATAGACAATACATTTAGATCTTTAAACAGAGGAGCAGATGGAGCCAAATAGTCAGAAGAGGTAGCTATTCTTACAAATTTCTTTTGAATAATTAATAATTTGTGTAAATTGGATATTGCAATAAATGAGATATGGATACATCAAACTGTAATAAAGGGTTAAGAGACGAGCCTGATGAACCAGGCCCCTAATTCTTCTGATGATACCAAATGATCTTGAAACTTTGTTGGTTACTGTATGTACAGTTGGAGGCCATCGATATTGTCCTTTTATTTTTGCTGAGGTTTGCGTGATCTGCACAAAAGGACAGTTAACCCATTGTGGGCGGGAACCCCTTTTGGTGTTTTAAACATTGTTATAATTTAGCTATTGAAAAATAGCAGATCTACAAGCTCATAGCACGCCACCGAGTGGCGCGCTACGAGCTTGTAGGTCTGCTATTTTTGAAAAATCGTGAAAATATTTATTTCAGAAAACTGGAGGATTTAGAAGGATTTTTTAAAATGTTGAGGTCAGGCCTAAATGGGTCAAATGATAAGGGACAATATCGGTGGCACCCAACTGTATGTGTTCTTTCCAAGACAATTTTTCAACCACCAGGATTCCTAGGAACTTGGTGGATGAAACGTGACTAATTTCAATCCCTGTATACTGTACATCTACTGTACTGTATATGTTAGTGCTGGGTTTGCCTTAGTTTCACACTTCACTTTCATTCACTTTGGAATGTGGGATATCTCCCATAAACCCTGCAATGAAGCAATTTACTGTAGGCATTTTGCAAGGTTTTCCCTGACTTTTCAGATCATGTCCTCCCCCAAAACACTGAGGTTAAGATCACTAATGTAATGTCAGATCATGTCCTCCCCCAAAACACTGAGGTTAAGATCACTAATGTAATGTCAGATCATGTCCTCCCCCAAAACACTAAGGTTAAGATCACTAATGTAATGTGTTGAACTTGTGAGGAACAAAAGCAACAGAGCTTTATTTGTTCAACCAAATATCTTGCTTGATCATGTTACTAGCTTGTTAGTGTTGGAGCAGTTTTTAAACCCCAGACTCTGATTTCGAAGTGTGAATTTACTATAGGATTTACTATAGGATTTCCTGTAGTGTAGGCTAATGTGAGTTGAGGTTAAACTGGGCTTTCATTCGTATAATTAGGTGCCGCATGCGCAGTGCACACCTCAAGCCTTACCCCCTCAAACCACCCCAACCTCAGGAGATTTTCAAACATATGGACTCAATACAAATGTTGGGATTGAAAACAAAGGCTACGGTATAGGCCAATAACTTGAAATGGTTAGCAGGCTGTATGAAATATAAAGTTAATGGACACCATATATGGCTTGTGTTGGAGCTCCTCCGTGTGTAATATGTCAGTATTACATTCAGTTAATTTCCACATGATACTTTGACTTTGACAGAATCAGTTTTCATTTGTCACATCACAGTCTTACAGGTGTAAAGCAGTCTGTGAAATTATTTTATTTTGTGCACGCACCATCGTTTTGTAGTATTCCATGAGAAGACAGAGGATAGTGTGAGAGCAAAGGGATTATAGAAAAGAGGTTTAGAACTAATATAAATATAGGCCTATAGTCTATAGGCCTATATCTTTATTTGTTCTATTTAACCTCTAAATATAAGGTAGGCCTATCTGCTTTCACATTACACTATCTTTATTCTTTATTCTTTATTCGGATACACATTAGCTTCCACTGCTGCGGTCGCTAGTCTTCCACTGCTGCGGTCGCTAGTCTTCCTGGGGTCCACACAAAACATCACAACATAAAAACAACATACAATACCATATACATACAAACAACAACTGACACTCTGTCTAAATCTAAGTTCAATTACATTAGAATGCCAAAGATATATAGATAATGTAGGTTACATTTCATGTACAAAAGCAATATCATGTGCAAAAGCACATCAGTCCAATTGTGTGACCTCTCCCAATAATGTTTTTTAAGTGATTTTTGATTTGTTCTATGTTAACAGATAATGAGTTCCACTGTTGGGTGGCTCTATAAATAACAGATTTTTTAAGTTTTTCTGTCTTTGGTTTTGGAAGTTCCAAATAACCTGAGCTTACCCGTCTAGTTTGATATTTATGCTTTATCAAATCAAATCAAATCAATTTTATTTGTATATCATTTAAAAACGACTCTCATCGTACCAAAGTGCTTCACAGGTCAAAGAAAAAACAATACGATACAGTGCAATACAATACATCAGTGAAACAATAAAATAAAAAAATAAAAAACAATGCATAGTTAGACCTGAACTAAATAATTGATCTCTGTAGAAATCTGGCTTTCCCTCATTGATTGCATTTCTGGTAAATTGTATAAGACTAGCAGTTAATTTAGCCTCTACAGTTAACCATACTAAACTGTGGTGCATCGTAGCAACATTGGTTTTAAAAGAGCAGTTCAGCACTAATCTTGAAGCTCTATTTTGTGCTAGCTGGAGTTTTTGTATATCTCTTTTTGCAGCAGAGCAGAGGACCACACAACCATACAATACTCCAAATGTGAAAGCACTAATGCCTGTGTTACCTCCTTTCTAATTAATGGTGTAACAGAGCATCTGCGTGTAACCGCAATACCCTGCCTCATTTTTACAACAGTACAGTATCAATATGATCCGGCCAAGTCAAGCGCTCATAAATTGTGACACCAAGTAACTTTATTTTATTAACTTGCTGTATTGGGGTCCCCGCCATAGTTAAACTCAGTCGGGAGTCTCCAGCCAGCATATGTTTAGTGCCCAAGACAATGCACTTTGTCTTGGAAACATTCGAGATCAATTTGTTTTCTTTTACCCATATTTGACACTAATTGTAATTCCTTCGTTAAAACTTCATTCAGTATATTGCACGTTGTTGCAGCGCTAAACATGGTCGAATCATCTGCATACATGACCATAGTTGCTCTATCCAAAACATAGGGCATATCATTTGTAGAAATGGAAAATAAAAGTGGACCTAAACAACTACCCTGAGGAACTCCATATATTACATCCTTACTCTCAGATAGACTACCATTCAAAAACACTCTTTGTTTCCTCCCAGACAGATAACTATCCATCCAAGAGAGAGCAGAGGATAGAAAACCATATGCTTTCAGTTTGGCTCTTAGCAATTCGTGATCAATAACATCGAACGCTGCACTGAAGTCAAGCATCACTGTACCAACCATTTTCTTATTGTCCAATTCATTCAGCCATTTGTCAGACATGTGAACTATAGCAGAGGTAGTTGAGTTACCAGCTCTGTATGCATGTTGACATTTTGTAATTAGCTCATTACTTAGAAAATAATGCTGTATTTGATTGAAAACTATCCTCTCTAATATTTTACTGAGCACCGGTAGTAGACTTATAGGCCTACTATTAGCCCCAGAAAATGCAGCTTTTTTATCTTTTGGCAATGGAATTATTTTAGCTTCTTTCCATAGTGTAGGACACACAGAGCTGGCCAGACATCTGTTAAAGATATGACATATAGGAATAGATAATTCTTTAGCTGCCACCTTGAGAAATGTACCATCCAAATTGTCAATGCCTGGAGATGTATCATCAGAAAGGCGCAATAACATTTGTTCAACCATAGAGACATCAACCAGCCTAAACTCAAATTTACATTGTTTCTCCTTCATAATGATTTTTTTAATTAAATCCTCTGACAAAGAAGTAGATGTTGGAGTCATGTTATCTCTTAATTTGATTATTGTATTTGTAAAAACAAATATTAAAGTAATTAGCAATGTCAAGTGGTTTTGTGATATAAATACATTCACGTTCTACATAATTGGAGCCTGAGTTTGATTTCCTTCCCGTAATTTCATTTAATGTTTTCCATATTTTCTTACTGTCATTTTTAGCATTAACTATCTTCTGTTGATAATGTTTTTTTTTTTTCTATTTTTATTCAATTTAGTGACCATGTTTCTTTTCCCATTCCGGCCCGGGAACCCCTTTTGGTGTTAGCATTATGTTATGCTTTAGCTATTGAAAAATAGCAGATCTACAAGCTCATAGCGCGCCACCGAGTGGCACGCTACGAGCATGTAGGTCTGCTATTTTTGAAAAATCGAAGAACGACTGACATAGAAACATAGCTTTTTCAGAAAACTGTCAGGATGTAGAAGACATTTTTAGAATCTGATCTCAGGTCAAAATGGGTTAATTTGCAGTAAAGCTGCCTGTCATGTATACAGTACATCCAGACTGATAAAGAGCCTTCTTATCATCATCACACTGTACCATTAAAGGGCCTTCTTATCATCACGCTGTACCATTAAAGAGCCTTCTTATCATCATCACACTGTACCATTAAAGAGCCTTCTTATCATCACGCTGTACCATTAAAGAGCCTTCTTAGCATCACACTGTACCATTAAAGAGCCTTCTTATCATCACGCTGTACCATTAAAGAGCCTTCTTATCATCATCACACTGTACCATTAAAGAGCCTTCTTATCATCACGCTGTACCATTAAAGAGCCTTCTTAGCATCACACTGTACCATTAAAGAGCCTTCTTATCATCACGCTGTACCATTAAAGAGCCTTCTTATCATCACGCTGTACCATTAAAGAGCCTTCTTATCATCACGCTGTACCATTAAAGAGCCTTCTTAGCATCATCACACTGTACCATTAAAGAGCCTTCTTAGCATCACGCTGTACCATTAAAGAGCCTTCTTATCATCACACTGTACCATTAAAGAGCCTTCTTATCATCACGCTGTACCATTAAAGAGCCTTCTTATCATCACACTGTACCATTAAAGAGCCTTCTTATCATCACGCTGTACCATTAAAGAGCCTTCTTATCATCATCACACTGTACCATTAAAGAGCCTTCTTATCATCACACTGTACCATTAAAGAGCCTTCTTATCATCACACTGTACCATTAAAGAGCCTTCTTATCATCATCACACTGTACCATTAAAGAGCCTTCTTATCATCACACTGTACCATTAAAGAGCCTTCTTATCATCATCACACTGTACCATTAAAGAGCCTTCTTATCATCATCACGCTGTACCATTAAAGAGCCTTCTTATCATCACACTGTACCATTAAAGAGCCTTCTTATCATCATCACACTGTACCATTAAAGAGCCTTCTTATCATCATCACACTGTACCATTAAAGAGCCTTCTTATCATCATCACACTGTACCATTAAAGAGCCTTCTTATCATCACACTGTACCATTAAAGAGCCTTCTTATCATCACACTGTACCATTAAAGAGCCTTCTTATCATCACACTGTACCATTAAAGAGCCTTCTTATCATCACACTGTACCATTAAAGAGCCTTCTTATCATCACACTGTACCATTAAAGAGCCTTCTTATCATCACACTGTACCATTAAAGAGCCTTCTTATCATCACACTGTACCATTAAAGAGCCTTCTTAGCATCACACTGTACCATTAAAGAGCCTTCTTATCATCACACTGTACCATTAAAGAGCCTTCTTAGCATCACACTGTACCATTAAAGAGCCTTCTTATCATCACACTGTACCATTAAAGAGCCTTCTTATCATCACACTGTACCATTAAAGAGCCTTCTTATCATCACACTGTACCATTAAAGAGCCTTCTTATCATCACACTGTACCATTAAAGAGCCTTCTTATCATCACACTGTACCATTAAAGAGCCTTCTTATCATCATCACACTGTACCATTAAAGAGCCTTCTTATCATCATCACACTGTACCATTAAAGAGCCTTCTTATCATCATCACGCTGTACCATTAAAGAGCCTTCTTATCATCACGCTGTACCATTAAAGAGCCTTCTTATCATCATCACGCTGTACCATTAAAGAGCCTTCTTAGCATCATCACGCTGTACCATTAAAGAGCCTTCTTAGCATCATCACGCTGTACCATTAAAGAGCCTTCTTAGCATCATCACGCTGTACCATTAAAGAGCCTTCTTATCATCATCACGCTGTACCATTAAAGAGCCTTCTTAGCATCATCACGCTGTACCATTAAAGAGCCTTCTTATCATCACGCTGTACCATTAAAGAGCCTTCTTATCATCATCACGCTGTACCATTAAAGAGCCTTCTTATCATCATCACACTGTACCATTAAAGAGCCTTCTTAGCATCATCACGCTGTACCATTAAAGAGCCTTCTTAGCATCACACTGTACCATTAAAGAGCCTTCTTATCATCACACTGTACCATTAAAGAGCCTTCTTATCATCACACTGTACCATTAAAGAGCCTTCTTATCATCACACTGTACCATTAAAGAGCCTTCTTAGCATCATCACACTGTACCATTAAAGAGCCTTCTTATCATCATCACGCTGTACCATTAAAGAGCCTTCTTATCATCACACTGTACCATTAAAGAGCCTTCTTATCATCACACTGTACCATTAAAGAGCCTTCTTATCATCATCACACTGTACCATTAAAGAGCCTTCTTATCATCACACTGTACCATTAAAGAGCCTTCTTATCATCACACTGTACCATTAAAGAGCCTTCTTATCATCACACTGTACCATTAAAGAGCCTTCTTAGCATCACGCTGTACCATTAAAGAGCCTTCTTATCATCACACTGTACCATTAAAGAGCCTTCTTATCATCACACTGTACCATTAAAGAGCCTTCTTATCATCACACTGTACCATTAAAGAGCCTTCTTATCATCACGCTGTACCATTAAAGAGCCTTCTTATCATCATCACACTGTACCATTAAAGAGCCTTCTTATCATCATCACGCTGTACCATTAAAGAGCCTTCTTATCATCACACTGTACCATTAAAGAGCCTTCTTATCATCATCACACTGTACCATTAAAGAGCCTTCTTATCATCATCACACTGTACCATTAAAGAGCCTTCTTATCATCACACTGTACCATTAAAGAGCCTTCTTATCATCACTGTACCATTAAAGAGCCTTCTTATCATCACGCTGTACCATTAAAGAGCCTTCTTATCATCACGCTGTACCATTAAAGAGCCTTCTTAGCATCATCACACTGTACCATTAAAGAGCCTTCTTAGCATCATCACACTGTACCATTAAAGAGCCTTCTTAGCATCATCACACTGTACCATTAAAGAGCCTTCTTATCATCACACTGTACCATTAAAGAGCCTTCTTATCATCACACTGTACCATTAAAGAGCCTTCTTATCATCATCACACTGTACCATTAAAGAGCCTTCTTATCATCACACTGTACCATTAAAGAGCCTTCTTATCATCACACTGTACCATTAAAGAGCCTTCTTATCATCACGCTGTACCATTAAAGAGCCTTCTTAGCATCATCACGCTGTACCATTAAAGAGCCTTCTTATCATCATCACGCTGTACCATTAAAGAGCCTTCTTATCATCACACTGTACCATTAAAGAGCCTTCTTATCATCATCACGCTGTACCATTAAAGAGCCTTCTTATCATCATCACGCTGTACCATTAAAGAGCCTTCTTATCATCACGCTGTACCATTAAAGAGCCTTCTTATCATCATCACGCTGTACCATTAAAGAGCCTTCTTATCATCATCACACTGTACCATTAAAGAGCCTTCTTAGCATCATCACTCTGTACCATTAAAGAGCCTTCTTAGCATCATCACACTGTACCATTAAAGAGCCTTCTTAGCATCATCACACTGTACCATTAAAGAGCCTTCTTAGCATCATCACACTGTGCCATTAAAGAGCCTTCTTATCATCACACTGTACCATTAAAGAGCCTTCTTATCATCACGCTGTACCATTAAAGAGCCTTCTTAGCATCATCACACTGTACCATTAAAGAGCCTTCTTAGCATCACACTGTACCATTAAAGAGCCTTCTTAGCATCATCACACTGTACCATTAAAGAGCCTTCTTAGCATCATCACACTGTACCATTAAAGAGCCTTCTTATCATCATCACGCTGTACCATTAAAGAGCCTTCTTAGCATCATCACACTGTACCATTAAAGAGCCTTCTTATCATCATCACACTGTACCATTAAAGAGCCTTCTTATCATCATCACGCTGTACCATTAAAGAGCCTTCTTAGCATCATCACTCTGTACCATTAAAGAGCCTTCTTATCATCATCACTCTGTACCATTAAAGAGCCTTCTTAGCATCATCACACTGTACCATTAAAGAGCCTTCTTATCATCACGCTGTACCATTAAAGAGCCTTCTTATCATCACGCTGTACCATTAAAGAGCCTTCTTATCATCACGCTGTACCATTAAAGAGCCTTCTTAGCATCATCACACTGTACCATTAAAGAGCCTTCTTAGCATCATCACACTGTACCATTAAAGAGCCTTCTTATCATCACGCTGTACCATTAAAGAGCCTTCTTATCATCACGCTGTACCATTAAAGAGCCTTCTTAGCATCATCACACTGTACCATTAAAGAGCCTTCTTATCATCACGCTGTACCATTAAAGAGCCTTCTTATCATCACGCTGTACCATTAAAGAGCCTTCTTATCATCACGCTGTACCATTAAAGAGCCTTCTTATCATCACACTGTACCATTAAAGAGCCTTCTTATCATCACGCTGTACCATTAAAGAGCCTTCTTATCATCACGCTGTACCATTAAAGAGCCTTCTTAGCATCACGCTGTACCATTAAAGAGCCTTCTTATCATCATCACACTGTACCATTAAAGAGCCTTCTTATCATCATCACACTGTACCATTAAAGAGCCTTCTTATCATCACACTGTACCATTAAAGAGCCTTCTTAGCATCATCACACTGTACCATTAAAGAGCCTTCTTATCATCACGCTGTACCATTAAAGAGCCTTCTTATCATCACACTGTACCATTAAAGAGCCTTCTTATCATCACTGTACCATTAAAGAGCCTTCTTATCATCACGCTGTACCATTAAAGAGCCTTCTTATCATCACTGTACCATTAAAGAGCCTTCTTATCATCACACTGTACCATTAAAGAGCCTTCTTAGCATCATCACACTGTACCATTAAAGAGCCTTCTTATCATCACGCTGTACCATTAAAGAGCCTTCTTATCATCACACTGTACCATTAAAGAGCCTTCTTATCATCACTGTACCATTAAAGAGCCTTCTTATCATCACACTGTACCATTAAAGAGCCTTCTTATCATCACTGTACCATTAAAGAGCCTTCTTATCATCACACTGTACCATTAAAGAGCCTTCTTATCATCACGCTGTACCATTAAAGAGCCTTCTTATCATCACGCTGTACCATTAAAGAGCCTTCTTATCATCACGCTGTACCATTAAAGAGCCTTCTTAGCATCATCACACTGTACCATTAAAGAGCCTTCTTAGCATCATCACACTGTACCATTAAAGAGGCTTCTTATCATCACACTGTACCATTAAAGAGCCTTCTTATCATCATCACGCTGTACCATTAAAGAGCCTTCTTATCATCACACTGTACCATTAAAGAGCCTTCTTATCATCACGCTGTACCATTAAAGAGCCTTCTTATCATCATCACGCTGTACCATTAAAGAGCCTTCTTAGCATCATCACACTGTACCATTAAAGAGCCTTCTTATCATCACACTGTACCATTAAAGAGCCTTCTTAGCATCACACTGTACCATTAAAGAGCCTTCTCATCATCACGCTGTACCATTAAAGAGCCTTCTTATCATCATCACACTGTACCATTAAAGGGCCTTCTTATCATCACGCTGTACCATTAAAGAGCCTTCTTATCATCATCACACTGTACCATTAAAGAGCCTTCTTATCATCACGCTGTACCATTAAAGAGCCTTCTTATCATCATCACGCTGTACCATTAAAGAGCCTTCTTAGCATCATCACACTGTACCATTAAAGAGCCTTCTTATCATCACACTGTACCATTAAAGAGCCTTCTTAGCATCACACTGTACCATTAAAGAGCCTTCTTATCATCATCACACTGTACCATTAAAGAGCCTTCTTATCATCACGCTGTACCATTAAAGAGCCTTCTTATCATCATCACACTGTACCATTAAAGAGCCTTCTTATCATCACACTGTACCATTAAAGAGCCTTCTTATCATCACGCTGTACCATTAAAGAGCCTTCTTATCATCATCACACTGTACCATTAAAGAGCCTTCTTATCATCACACTGTACCATTAAAGAGCCTTCTTATCATCACACTGTACCATTAAAGAGCCTTCTTATCATCATCACACTGTACCATTAAAGAGCCTTCTTATCATCACGCTGTACCATTAAAGAGCCTTCTTATCATCATCACACTGTACCATTAAAGAGCCTTCTTATCATCACGCTGTACCATTAAAGAGCCTTCTTATCATCATCACGCTGTACCATTAAAGAGCCTTCTTAGCATCATCACACTGTACCATTAAAGAGCCTTCTTATCATCACACTGTACCATTAAAGAGCCTTCTTAGCATCACACTGTACCATTAAAGAGCCTTCTTATCATCATCACACTGTACCATTAAAGAGCCTTCTTATCATCACGCTGTACCATTAAAGAGCCTTCTTATCATCATCACACTGTACCATTAAAGAGCCTTCTTAGCATCATCACACTGTACCATTAAAGAGCCTTCTTATCATCACACTGTACCATTAAAGAGCCTTCTTAGCATCACACTGTACCATTAAAGAGCCTTCTTATCATCATCACACTGTACCATTAAAGAGCCTTCTTAGCATCACACTGTACCATTAAAGAGCCTTCTTAGCATCACGCTGTACCATTAAAGAGCCTTCTTATCATCACGCTGTACCATTAAAGAGCCTTCTTATCATCATCACACTGTACCATTAAAGAGCCTTCTTATCATCACGCTGTACCATTAAAGAGCCTTCTTATCATCATCACACTGTACCATTAAAGAGCCTTCTTATCATCATCACGCTGTACCATTAAAGAGCCTTCTTATCATCACACTGTACCATTAAAGAGCCTTCTTATCATCACACTGTACCATTAAAGAGCCTTCTTATCATCACACTGTACCATTAAAGAGCCTTCTTATCATCACGCTGTACCATTAAAGAGCCTTCTTATCATCACGCTGTACCATTAAAGAGCCTTCTTATCATCACGCTGTACCATTAAAGAGCCTTCTTATCATCATCACACTGTACCATTAAAGAGCCTTCTTAGCATCATCACGCTGTACCATTAAAGAGCCTTCTTAGCATCACACTGTACCATTAAAGAGCCTTCTTATCATCACACTGTACCATTAAAGAGCCTTCTTATCATCACACTGTACCATTAAAGAGCCTTCTTATCATCACACTGTACCATTAAAGAGCCTTCTTATCATCACACTGTACCATTAAAGAGCCTTCTTAGCATCATCACACTGTACCATTAAAGAGCCTTCTTATCATCATCACGCTGTACCATTAAAGAGCCTTCTTATCATCACACTGTACCATTAAAGAGCCTTCTTATCATCACACTGTACCATTAAAGAGCCTTCTTATCATCATCACGCTGTACCATTAAAGAGCCTTCTTATCATCACACTGTACCATTAAAGAGCCTTCTTATCATCACACTGTACCATTAAAGAGCCTTCTTATCATCACACTGTACCATTAAAGAGCCTTCTTAGCATCACGCTGTACCATTAAAGAGCCTTCTTATCATCACACTGTACCATTAAAGAGCCTTCTTATCATCACGCTGTACCATTAAAGAGCCTTCTTATCATCACACTGTACCATTAAAGAGCCTTCTTATCATCATCACGCTGTACCATTAAAGAGCCTTCTTATCATCACACTGTACCATTAAAGAGCCTTCTTATCATCACGCTGTACCATTAAAGAGCCTTCTTATCATCACACTGTACCATTAAAGAGCCTTCTTATCATCACACTGTACCATTAAAGAGCCTTCTTATCATCACACTGTACCATTAAAGAGCCTTCTTATCATCATCACGCTGTACCATTAAAGAGCCTTCTTATCATCACACTGTACCATTAAAGAGCCTTCTTATCATCACACTGTACCATTAAAGAGCCTTCTTATCATCACACTGTACCATTAAAGAGCCTTCTTATCATCACACTGTACCATTAAAGAGCCTTCTTATCATCATCACGCTGTACCATTAAAGAGCCTTCTTATCATCACACTGTACCATTAAAGAGCCTTCTTATCATCACACTGTACCATTAAAGAGCCTTCTTATCATCACACTGTACCATTAAAGAGCCTTCTTATCATCACACTGTACCATTAAAGAGCCTTCTTATCATCACACTGTACCATTAAAGAGCCTTCTTATCATCACACTGTACCATTAAAGAGCCTTCTTATCATCATCACGCTGTACCATTAAAGAGCCTTCTTATCATCACACTGTACCATTAAAGAGCCTTCTTATCATCACACTGTACCATTAAAGAGCCTTCTTATCATCATCACGCTGTACCATTAAAGAGCCTTCTTATCATCACACTGTACCATTAAAGAGCCTTCTTAGCATCACGCTGTACCATTAAAGAGCCTTCTTATCATCACACTGTACCATTAAAGAGCCTTCTTATCATCACACTGTACCATTAAAGAGCCTTCTTATCATCACACTGTACCATTAAAGAGCCTTCTTATCATCATCACGCTGTACCATTAAAGAGCCTTCTTATCATCATCACGCTGTACCATTAAAGAGCCTTCTTATCATCATCACGCTGTACCATTAAAGAGCCTTCTTATCATCATCACGCTGTACCATTAAAGAGCCTTCTTATCATCACACTGTACCATTAAAGAGCCTTCTTATCATCACACTGTACCATTAAAGAGCCTTCTTATCATCACACTGTACCATTAAAGAGCCTTCTTATCATCACACTGTACCATTAAAGAGCCTTCTTATCATCACACTGTACCATTAAAGAGCCTTCTTATCATCACTGTACCATTAAAGAGCCTTCTTATCATCACGCTGTACCATTAAAGAGCCTTCTTATCATCACACTGTACCATTAAAGAGCCTTCTTATCATCACGCTGTACCATTAAAGAGCCTTCTTATCATCACGCTGTACCATTAAAGAGCCTTCTTAGCATCATCACGCTGTACCATTAAAGAGCCTTCTTATCATCACGCTGTACCATTAAAGAGCCTTCTTATCATCACACTGTACCATTAAAGAGCCTTCTTATCATCACTGTACCATTAAAGAGCCTTCTTATCATCACGCTGTACCATTAAAGAGCCTTCTTATCATCATCACACTGTACCATTAAAGAGCCTTCTTATCATCACGCTGTACCATTAAAGAGCCTTCTTATCATCACGCTGTACCATTAAAGAGCCTTCTTAGCATCATCACACTGTACCATTAAAGAGCCTTCTTATCATCATCACGCTGTACCATTAAAGAGCCTTCTTATCATCATCACACTGTACCATTAAAGAGCCTTCTTATCATCATCACACTGTACCATTAAAGAGCCTTCTTATCATCACACTGTACCATTAAAGAGCCTTCTTATCATCACACTGTACCATTAAAGAGCCTTCTTATCATCACGCTGTACCATTAAAGAGCCTTCTTATCATCACGCTGTACCATTAAAGAGCCTTCTTATCATCACACTGTACCATTAAAGAGCCTTCTTATCATCACGCTGTACCATTAAAGAGCCTTCTTATCATCACGCTGTACCATTAAAGAGCCTTCTTATCATCACGCTGTACCATTAAAGAGCCTTCTTATCATCATCACGCTGTACCATTAAAGAGCCTTCTTATCATCACACTGTACCATTAAAGAGCCTTCTTATCATCATCACACTGTACCATTAAAGAGCCTTCTTAGCATCATCACTCTGTACCATTAAAGAGCCTTCTTAGCATCATCACACTGTACCATTAAAGAGCCTTCTTAGCATCATCACACTGTACCATTAAAGAGCCTTCTTAGCATCATCACACTGTGCCATTAAAGAGCCTTCTTATCATCACACTGTACCATTAAAGAGCCTTCTTATCATCACACTGTACCATTAAAGAGCCTTCTTATCATCACACTGTACCATTAAAGAGCCTTCTTATCATCACACTGTACCATTAAAGAGCCTTCTTATCATCACACTGTACCATTAAAGAGCCTTCTTATCATCATCACACTGTACCATTAAAGAGCCTTCTTATCATCACACTGTACCATTAAAGAGCCTTCTTATCATCACACTGTACCATTAAAGAGCCTTCTTATCATCACGCTGTACCATTAAAGAGCCTTCTTAGCATCATCACACTGTACCATTAAAGAGCCTTCTTAGCATCACACTGTACCATTAAAGAGCCTTCTTAGCATCATCACACTGTACCATTAAAGAGCCTTCTTAGCATCATCACACTGTACCATTAAAGAGCCTTCTTATCATCATCACGCTGTACCATTAAAGAGCCTTCTTAGCATCATCACTCTGTACCATTAAAGAGCCTTCTTAGCATCATCACACTGTACCATTAAAGAGCCTTCTTATCATCATCACACTGTACCATTAAAGAGCCTTCTTAGCATCATCACACTGTACCATTAAAGAGCCTTCTTAGCATCACACTGTACCATTAAAGAGCCTTCTTATCATCACGCTGTACCATTAAAGAGCCTTCTTATCATCACGCTGTACCATTAAAGAGCCTTCTTAGCATCATCACACTGTACCATTAAAGAGCCTTCTTATCATCACGCTGTACCATTAAAGAGCCTTCTTATCATCACGCTGTACCATTAAAGAGCCTTCTTATCATCACGCTGTACCATTAAAGAGCCTTCTTATCATCACACTGTACCATTAAAGAGCCTTCTTATCATCACGCTGTACCATTAAAGAGCCTTCTTATCATCACGCTGTACCATTAAAGAGCCTTCTTATCATCACACTGTACCATTAAAGAGCCTTCTTAGCATCACGCTGTACCATTAAAGAGCCTTCTTATCATCACGCTGTACCATTAAAGAGCCTTCTTATCATCACACTGTACCATTAAAGAGCCTTCTTATCATCACGCTGTACCATTAAAGAGCCTTCTTATCATCACGCTGTACCATTAAAGAGCCTTCTTATCATCACACTGTACCATTAAAGAGCCTTCTTAGCATCACGCTGTACCATTAAAGAGCCTTCTTATCATCACGCTGTACCATTAAAGAGCCTTCTTATCATCACGCTGTACCATTAAAGAGCCTTCTTATCATCACACTGTACCATTAAAGAGCCTTCTTATCATCACGCTGTACCATTAAAGAGCCTTCTTATCATCATCACGCTGTACCATTAAAGAGCCTTCTTAGCATCATCACACTGTACCATTAAAGAGCCTTCTTATCATCACACTGTACCATTAAAGAGCCTTCTTAGCATCACACTGTACCATTAAAGAGCCTTCTTATCATCATCACTCTGTACCATTAAAGAGCCTTCTTATCATCATCACGCTGTACCATTAAAGAGCCTTCTTATCATCATCACACTGTACCATTAAAGAGCCTTCTTATCATCATCACACTGTACCATTAAAGAGCCTTCTTATCATCATCACGCTGTACCATTAAAGAGCCTTCTTAGCATCATCACTCTGTACCATTAAAGAGCCTTCTTAGCATCATCACACTGTACCATTAAAGAGCCTTCTTAGCATCATCACACTGTACCATTAAAGAGCCTTCTTAGCATCATCACACTGTGCCATTAAAGAGCCTTCTTATCATCACACTGTACCATTAAAGAGCCTTCTTATCATCACGCTGTACCATTAAAGAGCCTTCTTAGCATCATCACACTGTACCATTAAAGAGCCTTCTTAGCATCACACTGTACCATTAAAGAGCCTTCTTAGCATCATCACACTGTACCATTAAAGAGCCTTCTTAGCATCATCACACTGTACCATTAAAGAGCCTTCTTATCATCATCACGCTGTACCATTAAAGAGCCTTCTTAGCATCATCACTCTGTACCATTAAAGAGCCTTCTTAGCATCATCACACTGTACCATTAAAGAGCCTTCTTATCATCATCACACTGTACCATTAAAGAGCCTTCTTAGCATCATCACACTGTACCATTAAAGAGCCTTCTTAGCATCACACTGTACCATTAAAGAGCCTTCTTATCATCACGCTGTACCATTAAAGAGCCTTCTTATCATCACGCTGTACCATTAAAGAGCCTTCTTAGCATCATCACACTGTACCATTAAAGAGCCTTCTTATCATCACGCTGTACCATTAAAGAGCCTTCTTATCATCATCACGCTGTACCATTAAAGAGCCTTCTTATCATCACGCTGTACCATTAAAGAGCCTTCTTATCATCACGCTGTACCATTAAAGAGCCTTCTTATCATCACGCTGTACCATTAAAGAGCCTTCTTATCATCACACTGTACCATTAAAGAGCCTTCTTATCATCACGCTGTACCATTAAAGAGCCTTCTTATCATCACGCTGTACCATTAAAGAGCCTTCTTAGCATCACGCTGTACCATTAAAGAGCCTTCTTATCATCACGCTGTACCATTAAAGAGCCTTCTTATCATCACGCTGTACCATTAAAGAGCCTTCTTATCATCACGCTGTACCATTAAAGAGCCTTCTTAGCATCATCACGCTGTACCATTAAAGAGCCTTCTTATCATCACGCTGTACCATTAAAGAGCCTTCTTAGCATCATCACGCTGTACCATTAAAGAGCCTTCTTATCATCACGCTGTACCATTAAAGTGCCTTCTTATCATCACACTGTACCATTAAAGAGCCTTCTTATCATCACACTGTACCATTAAAGAGCCTTCTTATCATCACGCTGTACCATTAAAGAGCCTTCTTATCATCACGCTGTACCATTAAAGAGCCTTCTTATCATCACGCTGTACCATTAAAGAGCCTTCTTATCATCACGCTGTACCATTAAAGAGCCTTCTTATCATCACACTGTACCATTAAAGAGCCTTCTTATCATCACGCTGTACCATTAAAGAGCCTTCTTATCATCACGCTGTACCATTAAAGAGCCTTCTTATCATCACACTGTACCATTAAAGAGCCTTCTTATCATCACGCTGTACCATTAAAGAGCCTTCTTATCATCACGCTGTACCATTAAAGAGCCTTCTTAGCATCATCACACTGTACCATTAAAGAGCCTTCTTATCATCACGCTGTACCATTAAAGAGCCTTCTTATCATCATCACACTGTACCATTAAAGAGCCTTCTTATCATCACGCTGTACCATTAAAGAGCCTTCTTATCATCACACTGTACCATTAAAGAGCCTTCTTATCATCACACTGTACCATTAAAGAGCCTTCTTATCATCATCACACTGTACCATTAAAGAGCCTTCTTATCATCACGCTGTACCATTAAAGAGCCTTCTTATCATCACGCTGTACCATTAAAGAGCCTTCTTATCATCATCACACTGTACCATTAAAGAGCCTTCTTATCATCACACTGTACCATTAAAGAGCCTTCTTATCATCATCACACTGTACCATTAAAGAGCCTTCTTATCATCACGCTGTACCATTAAAGAGCCTTCTTATCATCACACTGTACCATTAAAGAGCCTTCTTAGCATCATCACACTGTACCATTAAAGAGCCTTCTTAGCATCACTCTGTACCATTAAAGAGCCTTCTTATCATCACGCTGTACCATTAAAGAGCCTTCTTAGCATCACTCTGTACCATTAAAGAGCCTTCTTATCATCACACTGTACCATTAAAGAGCCTTCTTAGCATCACTCTGTACCATTAAAGAGCCTTCTTATCATCACGCTGTACCATTAAAGAGCCTTCTTATCATCATCACGCTGTACCATTAAAGAGCCTTCTTAGCATCATCACGCTGTACCATTAAAGAGCCTTCTTAGCATCATCACACTGTACCATTAAAGAGCCTTCTTAGCATCACGCTGTACCATTAAAGAGCCTTCTTAGCATCACACTGTACCATTAAAGAGCCTTCTTATCATCATCACACTGTACCATTAAAGAGCCTTCTTATCATCATCACTCTGTACCATTAAAGAGCCTTCTTAGCATCATGCTGTACCATTAAAGAGCCTTCTTATCATCACACTGTACCATTAAAGAGCCTTCTTATCATCATCACACTGTACCATTAAAGAGCCTTCTTATCATCATCACTCTGTACCATTAAAGAGCCTTCTTAGCATCATCACTCTGTACCATTAAAGAGCCTTCTTATCATCATCACTCTGTACCATTAAAGAGCCTTCTTATCATCACTCTGTGCCATTAAAGAGCCTTCTTATCATCACTCTGTACCATTAAAGAGCCTTCTTATCATCACTCTGTACCATTAAAGAGCCTTCTTATCATCACTCTGTACCATTAAAGAGCCTTCTTATCATCACTCTGTGCCATTAAAGAGCCTTCTTATCATCACTCTGTACCATTAAAGAGCCTTCTTATCATCACTCTGTACCATTAAAGAGCCTTCTTATCATCACTCTGTGCCATTAAAGAGCCTTCTTATCATCACTCTGTACCATTAAAGAGCCTTCTTATCATCACTCTGTGCCATTAAAGAGCCTTCTTATCATCACTCTGTACCATTAAAGAGCCTTCTTATCATCACTCTGTGCCATTAAAGAGCCTTCTTATCATCATCACACTGTACCATTAAAGAGCCTTCTTATCATCACTCTGTACCATTAAAGAGCCTTCTTATCATCACGCTGTACCATTAAAGAGCCTTCTTATCATCATCACACTGTACCATTAAAGAGCCTTCTTATCATCATCACACTGTACCATTAAAGAGCCTTCTTATCATCACTCTGTACCATTAAAGAGCCTTCTTATCATCACTCTGTACCATTAAAGAGCCTTCTTATCATCACGCTGTACCATTAAAGAGCCTTCTTAGCATCACTCTGTACCATTAAAGAGCCTTCTTATCATCACACTGTACCATTAAAGAGCCTTCTTATCATCACACTGTACCATTAAAGAGCCTTCTTATCATCATCACGCTGTACCATTAAAGAGCCTTCTTATCATCATCACGCTGTACCATTAAAGAGCCTTCTTATCATCATCACGCTGTACCATTAAAGAGCCTTCTTATCATCACTGTACCATTACAGAGCCTTCTTATCATCACACTGTACCATTAAAGAGCCTTCTTATCATCACTGTACCATTAAAGAGCCTTCTTATCATCACGCTGTACCATTAAAGAGCCTTCTTATCATCATCACGCTGTACCATTAAAGAGCCTTCTTATCATCACTGTACCATTAAAGAGCCTTCTTATCATCACACTGTACCATTAAAGAGCCTTCTTATCATCATCACGCTGTACCATTAAAGAGCCTTCTTATCATCACACTGTACCATTAAAGAGCCTTCTTATCATCACGCTGTACCATTAAAGAGCCTTCTTAGCATCATCACACTGTACCATTAAAGAGCCTTCTTATCATCACGCTGTACCATTAAAGAGCCTTCTTATCATCACACTGTACCATTAAAGAGCCTTCTTATCATCACACTGTACCATTAAAGAGCCTTCTCATCATCACGCTGTACCATTAAAGAGCCTTCTTATCATCACACTGTACCATTAAAGAGCCTTCTTAGCATCATCACACTGTACCATTAAAGAGCCTTCTTATCATCACACTGTACCATTAAAGAGCCTTCTTATCATCACACTGTACCATTAAAGAGCCTTCTTATCATCACGCTGTACCATTAAAGAGCCTTCTTATCATCACGCTGTACCATTAAAGAGCCTTCTTATCATCACACTGTACCATTAAAGAGCCTTCTTATCATCACGCTGTACCATTAAAGAGCCTTCTTATCATCACACTGTACCATTAAAGAGCCTTCTTATCATCACACTGTACCATTAAAGAGCCTTCTTATCATCACGCTGTACCATTAAAGAGCCTTCTTATCATCATCACACTGTACCATTAAAGAGCCTTCTTATCATCACGCTGTACCATTAAAGAGCCTTCTTATCATCACACTGTACCATTAAAGAGCCTTCTTATCATCACACTGTACCATTAAAGAGCCTTCTTATCATCACACTGTACCATTAAAGAGCCTTCTTATCATCACGCTGTACCATTAAAGAGCCTTCTTATCATCATCACACTGTACCATTAAAGAGCCTTCTTATCATCACTCTGTACCATTAAAGAGCCTTCTTATCATCATCACACTGTACCATTAAAGAGCCTTCTTATCATCATCACACTGTACCATTAAAGAGCCTTCTTATCATCATCACGCTGTACCATTAAAGAGCCTTCTTATCATCACACTGTACCATTAAAGAGCCTTCTTATCATCATCACACTGTACCATTAAAGAGCCTTCTTATCATCACACTGTACCATTAAAGAGCCTTCTTATCATCATCACGCTGTACCATTAAAGAGCCTTCTTATCATCACGCTGTACCATTAAAGAGCCTTCTTATCATCACACTGTACCATTAAAGAGCCTTCTTATCATCATCACGCTGTACCATTAAAGAGCCTTCTTATCATCACGCTGTACCATTAAAGAGCCTTCTTATCATCACGCTGTACCATTAAAGAGCCTTCTTATCATCACACTGTACCATTAAAGAGCCTTCTTATCATCACGCTGTACCATTAAAGAGCCTTCTTATCATCATCACGCTGTACCATTAAAGAGCCTTCTTATCATCACTCTGTACCATTAAAGAGCCTTCTTATCATCACACTGTACCATTAAAGAGCCTTCTTATCATCACACTGTACCATTAAAGAGCCTTCTTATCATCACACTGTACCATTAAAGAGCCTTCTTATCATCATCACACTGTACCATTAAAGAGCCTTCTTATCATCATCACTCTGTACCATTAAAGAGCCTTCTTATCATCACTCTGTGCCATTAAAGAGCCTTCTTATCATCACACTGTACCATTAAAGAGCCTTCTTATCATCACACTGTACCATTAAAGAGCCTTCTTAGCATCACACTGTACCATTAAAGAGCCTTCTTATCATCACACTGTACCATTAAAGAGCCTTCTTATCATCATCACACTGTACCATTAAAGAGCCTTCTTATCATCATCACACTGTACCATTAAAGAGCCTTCTTAGCATCATCACGCTGTACCATTAAAGAGCCTTCTTATCATCATCACGCTGTACCATTAAAGAGCCTTCTTATCATCACTCTGTGCCATTAAAGAGCCTTCTTATCATCATCACACTGTACCATTAAAGAGCCTTATCATCATCACACTGTACCATTAAAGAGCCTTCTTATCATCACACTGTACCATTAAAGAGCCTTCTTATCATCATCACACTGTACCATTAAAGAGCCTTCTTATCATCACACTGTACCATTAAAGAGCCTTCTTATCATCATCACACTGTACCATTAAAGAGCCTTCTTATCATCATCACTCTGTACCATTAAAGAGCCTTCTTAGCATCATCACTCTGTACCATTAAAGAGCCTTCTTATCATCACTCTGTGCCATTAAAGAGCCTTCTTATCATCATCACACTGTACCATTAAAGAGCCTTCTTATCATCATCACACTGTACCATTAAAGAGCCTTCTTATCATCATCACACTGTACCATTAAAGAGCCTTCTTATCATCACTCTGTACCATTAAAGAGCCTTCTTATCATCACTCTGTACCATTAAAGAGCCTTCTTATCATCACTCTGTACCATTAAAGAGCCTTCTTATCATCACGCTGTACCATTAAAGAGCCTTCTTATCATCATCACACTGTACCATTAAAGAGCCTTCTTATCATCATCACACTGTACCATTAAAGAGCCTTCTTATCATCACTCTGTACCATTAAAGAGCCTTCTTATCATCACGCTGTACCATTAAAGAGCCTTCTTATCATCATCACACTGTACCATTAAAGAGCCTTCTTATCATCACGCTGTACCATTAAAGAGCCTTCTTATCATCACGCTGTACCATTAAAGAGCCTTCTTATCATCACGCTGTACCATTAAAGAGCCTTCTTATCATCATCACGCTGTACCATTAAAGAGCCTTCTTATCATCATCACGCTGTACCATTAAAGAGCCTTCTTATCATCATCACGCTGTACCATTAAAGAGCCTTCTTATCATCACTGTACCATTAAAGAGCCTTCTTATCATCACACTGTACCATTAAAGAGCCTTCTTATCATCACTGTACCATTAAAGAGCCTTCTTATCATCACACTGTACCATTAAAGAGCCTTCTTAGCATCACACTGTACCATTAAAGAGCCTTCTTATCATCACACTGTACCATTAAAGAGCCTTCTTAGCATCACACTGTACCATTAAAGAGCCTTCTTATCATCACACTGTACCATTAAAGAGCCTTCTTATCATCACACTGTACCATTAAAGAGCCTTCTTAGCATCACGCTGTACCATTAAAGAGCCTTCTTATCATCACACTGTACCATTAAAGAGCCTTCTTATCATCACACTGTACCATTAAAGAGCCTTCTTAGCATCACGCTGTACCATTAAAGAGCCTTCTTATCATCACACTGTACCATTAAAGAGCCTTCTTATCATCATCACACTGTACCATTAAAGAGCCTTCTTAGCATCATCACACTGTACCATTAAAGAGCCTTCTTATCATCATCACACTGTACCATTAAAGAGCCTTCTTATCATCACACTGTACCATTAAAGAGCCTTCTTAGCATCATCACACTGTACCATTAAAGAGCCTTCTTAGCATCATCACGCTGTACCATTAAAGAGCCTTCTTATCATCACGCTGTACCATTAAAGAGCCTTCTTATCATCATCACACTGTACCATTAAAGAGCCTTCTTATCATCATCACACTGTACCATTAAAGAGCCTTCTTATCATCACGCTGTACCATTAAAGAGCCTTCTTATCATCATCACACTGTACCATTAAAGAGCCTTCTTATCATCATCACGCTGTACCATTAAAGAGCCTTCTTATCATCATCACGCTGTACCATTAAAGAGCCTTCTTATCATCATCACACTGTACCATTAAAGAGCCTTCTTATCATCACGCTGTACCATTAAAGAGCCTTCTTATCATCACGCTGTACCATTAAAGGGCCTTCTTATCATCACGCTGTACCATTAAAGAGCCTTCTTATCATCACACTGTACCATTAAAGAGCCTTCTTATCATCATCACACTGTACCATTAAAGAGCCTTCTTATCATCATCACACTGTACCATTAAAGAGCCTTCTTATCATCATCACACTGTACCATTAAAGAGCCTTCTTATCATCACGCTGTACCATTAAAGAGCCTTCTTATCATCATCACACTGTACCATTAAAGAGCCTTCTTAGCATCATCACACTGTACCATTAAAGAGCCTTCTTATCATCACACTGTACCATTAAAGAGCCTTCTTAGCATCATCACACTGTACCATTAAAGAGCCTTCTTATCATCACACTGTACCATTAAAGAGCCTTCTTAGCATCATCACACTGTACCATTAAAGAGCCTTCTTAGCATCATCACGCTGTACCATTAAAGAGCCTTCTTAGCATCACACTGTACCATTAAAGAGCCTTCTTATCATCACGCTGTACCATTAAAGAGCCTTCTTATCATCATCACACTGTACCATTAAAGAGCCTTCTTATCATCATCACACTGTACCATTAAAGAGCCTTCTTATCATCACACTGTACCATTAAAGAGCCTTCTTATCATCACGCTGTACCATTAAAGAGCCTTCTTATCATCACGCTGTACCATTAAAGAGCCTTCTTATCATCATCACACTGTACCATTAAAGAGCCTTCTTATCATCATCACACTGTACCATTAAAGAGCCTTCTTATCATCACGCTGTACCATTAAAGAGCCTTCTTATCATCACGCTGTACCATTAAAGAGCCTTCTTATCATCATCACACTGTACCATTAAAGAGCCTTCTTATCATCACGCTGTACCATTAAAGAGCCTTCTTATCATCACGCTGTACCATTAAAGAGCCTTCTTATCATCACGCTGTACCATTAAAGAGCCTTCTTATCATCATCACACTGTACCATTAAAGAGCCTTCTTATCATCACGCTGTACCATTAAAGAGCCTTCTTATCATCATCACACTGTACCATTAAAGAGCCTTCTTAGCATCATCACACTGTACCATTAAAGAGCCTTCTTATCATCACACTGTACCATTAAAGAGCCTTCTTATCATCACACTGTACCATTAAAGAGCCTTCTTATCATCATCACACTGTACCATTAAAGAGCCTTCTTAGCATCATCACACTGTACCATTAAAGAGCCTTCTTAGCATCATCACGCTGTACCATTAAAGAGCCTTCTTATCATCACACTGTACCATTAAAGAGCCTTCTTATCATCATCACACTGTACCATTAAAGAGCCTTCTTAGCATCATCACACTGTACCATTAAAGAGCCTTCTTAGCATCATCACACTGTACCATTAAAGAGCCTTCTTATCATCACACTGTACCATTAAAGAGCCTTCTTATCATCACACTGTACCATTAAAGAGCCTTCTTATCATCACACTGTACCATTAAAGAGCCTTCTTATCATCACACTGTACCATTAAAGAGCCTTCTTAGCATCATCACGCTGTACCATTAAAGAGCCTTCTTAGCATCACACTGTACCATTAAAGAGCCTTCTTAGCATCATCACACTGTACCATTAAAGAGCCTTCTTAGCATCATCACGCTGTACCATTAAAGAGCCTTCTTAGCATCACACTGTACCATTAAAGAGCCTTCTTATCATCATCACACTGTACCATTAAAGAGCCTTCTTAGCATCATCACACTGTACCATTAAAGAGCCTTCTTAGCATCATCACGCTGTACCATTAAAGAGCCTTCTTAGCATCACACTGTACCATTAAAGAGCCTTCTTATCATCATCACACTGTACCATTAAAGAGCCTTCTTATCATCATCACACTGTACCATTAAAGAGCCTTCTTAGCATCATCACACTGTACCATTAAAGAGCCTTCTTAGCATCATCACGCTGTACCATTAAAGAGCCTTCTTATCATCACACTGTACCATTAAAGAGCCTTCTTAGCATCATCACACTGTACCATTAAAGAGCCTTCTTAGCATCATCACGCTGTACCATTAAAGAGCCTTCTTAGCATCACACTGTACCATTAAAGAGCCTTCTTATCATCATCACACTGTACCATTAAAGAGCCTTCTTATCATCATCACACTGTACCATTAAAGAGCCTTCTTAGCATCATCACACTGTACCATTAAAGAGCCTTCTTAGCATCATCACGCTGTACCATTAAAGAGCCTTCTTATCATCACACTGTACCATTAAAGAGCCTTCTTATCATCACGCTGTACCATTAAAGAGCCTTCTTAGCATCATCATGCTGTACCATTAAAGTACCATAAAGAGCCTTCTTAGCATCATCACGCTGTACCATTAAAGCCTTCAACTCGTCATTTAACCATGGAGCACTGTTGTGCTTTACACTACGTTTCCTCAAGGGGGCATGCTTATCAACCAGTCTGTTTAGTTTAGACATATTTAGAGCCATTTCAGGGTCTTGTAGTGTGCTGTTTACTTTCTATGTAGTTTACCTTTAAGCCTTATGTGTAATGGAGACCAATGTTCCTTTGCCTAATTAGTAATTCTCCTCACCTGGTCAGAGTCAGTTCAGTTCAAGCCAGCACACTAGTACAGGAAATCTATGGAAAATACAGGATCAACCTCTAACTAATTGCAAAAAAAAACGAACTCAGCTGATTTTGCATCTTCAATATATCCTGAATAACAGAAAAAAAGTTGCCTGGAATTGTCTGAGGGGAAAGTGTTGAAAATAGCCTGTACAGTGTGGCCACCATTGACATCCTATTATAAGGTAATATTTTCTAAATGTCCTTATGCTTTAAGTAGCATGTGACATATCAAACTAGGGGGTTTTCATGATGCTGAATCCATTCCAAGCATTAGTTTTGCATAAAAACTTTAGCTATGGCTAAATTTGGCCATAGCAACTTGCCCAAATGTGCTGACCTCATTACATTTTGGCAAGTTGCTATGGCCAAATTTAGACCAATGAGTGTTTTTATGCAAAACTAATGCTTGGAATGGCTTCAGCATCATGACAACAACCTAGTTTGATATGTCACATGCTACTTAAAGCACAAGGAAATTTAGAAAATATTGCCTTATAATATGATGTCAATGGTGGCCATACTGTACAGGCCATTTTCAACACTTTCCCCTCAGACAATTCCAGGCAACTTTCTTTCTGTTATTCAGGATATATTGAAGATGCAAAATCAGTTGAGTTTGTTTTTTTTGCAATTAGTTAGAGGTCAAATCACATTATTACTGGACTACACTGTCAAGAGCTCACTCACTGCATGTTGAGTTAACCCTTTCTCTCAGGCCTTGGACAGGATAAGTCTGTACGTTTGTGTTAATTGTTAAACTTTATGGCTCTTAAAGCATATCTTAGCTCTTAAAACAAAATGCTTGTAAGTTGGTTTGATCATTTCTAAAAGTGATGCATAAAAAGGACTAATGTTTTGGTTTATGATTGTACTGTATTTGACACAAATGTCTGTGTTTTCTGTTTTTCTGTATTGCAGTTTTACAAATTTAAGTTATCACCAGTAAAGAAGTTAAACCAAGTCACTGCTTTTTGGAGCTTTATTGGGAACTTTGTTAGCTGTCTGCCAAGCCATACAGACTGTACACCAAACGTATAGTAAGGGCAGAACATGTAGTGTATGTAGTCATAGCACTTCATAGTATATAATGTACAGCATAGCATAGCATATATGTATAGTTTATATGTATAGTGTCATTATATAGATATGTTCTAGTTACGTTATTAGCTTACGCATGTTTCTTGATAAATGCATTTTACATATGTGATGTATTCCCATGTTTTTGTTCTTGCTTAATGTAAGTCGCTCTGGATTAAGAGCGTCTGCTAAATGCCTAAATTGTAAATTGTCTTTTTCTAAGCATACTTCTGACCATTGCTCATTACCAAAATCCATCACAAATAGATCTTGATTAAACCTCTTAAAGGACTTCCGGCATACAACCTTATTTCCCGCCTTGGGTATATTAATTTGCCTTGTGATAGCAACCAAATTGTGGTCGCTACAACCTATCGTTAAAGATTTTGATTTTGAACAGTACTCAGGAACATTGGTAAATATGTGGTCTATGCAAGTTGATGACTTGCCACCATCTTTATTAACAAACACTCTAGTTGGTAGGTTGATCATTTGTGATAGATTGCAAGCATTTGTAACTGAGAGGAGCTTTTCTTAAATGTATCTATCATGTTGCACATACCTTCCAAATAGTTCATATCAGCACCTGGTGGCCTGTAACAGCAAGCAATTAGTATTGGCCTTGAGTAGTGTAATTATTTATTCTCACCACTTCATCCTCAAATGAGGAATCCAGATGAGTCACACAAAGCAAAATATTGTTTGATTGTACAATTTGATTAACCTCCTGAATTGTATTTCTAAGGCTGCTTACAGTATGTTCAAAAGGGCTATAGTCAAACCTACTGTATATAAAAAAACATGTACAAAATGCAAATACAAAAGCTAAAACCAAATGAAACGCCGAATGACCATTCAGCTATTCACCATCTGACTTCTTGGGCTTAGTCACCAGTTTGTCATATCTTAAACTAGCATATTCGCTAACTATCTGGGGGGGGCCCTAGGACAAATCTCCCGTTATGGGGGGGCCCGCTGGCCAAGTGGTCCAGGCGCATGCCACATATAGCCCTCCCCCATTGCTATGTTATTTTTAACTAATGCAATAGTTAATGCTTTAACTAAAACTTTTAGCATCAATAATAATCGTATAGTGTTCAACATTTGTAAACGGCAATGCTGCCAACTCTCACGCTTTGAGAGTGACAGTCACGCAATGTGGCCACGCCACACCTCCCATTTCTCACGCACGCACAATACGCACGGAGAGGGGGGGCATATAATGTGCCAAAAAAGCCAAGTCGGCTCTCAATGTTCTCCGCGGCTCCGCCGCGTAATAAAGCGCGCGCATATGTGCGTCCTCCCCAACGGCAAAGTAGCCGATCTGCATGAGATAATGCAGCGCTGTTATATGCAGGCAGCAGACTGCAGTAGTAGGGTAACTATAGTGAACCACCAAATCGTCAGCAGGTCCCTGACTGTGACGCATGGAAATGTTTATGGAAAACAATAGCCTCCACAACAAGTGAGTAGCCTAAGTGACTATCTCTCTGGCGTCTCTTGCGCGAGATGAGGAACGGTGCCAGTGCGCACACAAGTCCTCGTGTGTGTGTGTGTGTGTGTGTGTGTGTGTGTGTGTGTGTGTGTGTGTGTGTGTGTGTGTGTGTGTGTGTGTGTGTGTGTGTGTGTGTGTGTGTGTGTGTGTGTGTGTGTGTGTGTGTGTGTGTGTGTGTGTGGGGAGAGGGGCCGCATCGCGACTCGTCGTTAGTTCTGTTCAGAGAGAGAGAGAGAGAGAGAGAGAGAGAGAGAGGGAGGGAGAGAGAGATAGGGGGACTCTCTCTCTCTCTGGGGAGGCAGAGAGAGAGGCAGAGAGAGAGAGATAGGGGGACTCTCTCTCTCTGGGGAGGCAGAGAGAGAGAGAGAGAGTGCCCACAGGTGTGTGGGCATGGGGAAATCATGAAATAAGAAAATGTAAAAATAAGGCATTTTCCCAAATTTAGAATTTTTATTTCACAACATATTCCCCAATTTCCACTGAGGTTATGGGGTGAATGAATGTGGCAACACAGTGACATTGTCCTGCATCAGATCACATCAGAATACGTTTTTAAAAGTCTGACTTTTATATAAACCAATATGGATATTTAATAGGAGACATGCTGCAGGGCACACATGGACACATGGACAAAATGTGGGTTATTATTTAGCATCATATGCAGATATCATTTTCTTTTGCAGTTTATAATTAAGCAAAAAAAAGGAAAAAATATCCACAAATATGTATGATTTTTTGAGTGGTCCAACCACTCCCTTATGGAGCTATGTGTGTGGCTGGCATGGCTGGCTGGCTGGGTCTGAGCACATCATGGTTGTTTTTCACCACCTGTGCGCAACCTAACACACACACAAACACACATGCACATATTAACTGCATGTATTTATGATGATTTTGGGTGTGCCAGTACAGTACAGTGACAGTACAGAAGTGGGACCCCGACACGGTAGCTCTGTCATTTCTCAACCGTTTCTGACTCTGGGTGGCACACCGGAACTGCCCCGGTCCCCCGGGCACGTTCCTGGGGGTCTGGATGTTCCGGGGACCCCGGGGCCCCTAACATGCATGGTAACTCTGTCATTTCTCTCCCGGGGCGTCCGAAACTTCACATGGGTGTGATTTTATTTTCTAGGGTGGGATGTCTGTATTCCTCTAAATCAATGTTAAAAAAGGCCAAATCGACATTAAAAAAGGCATTTCTTTTTATAAATGTTTATAAATGCTTTATAACAGGTCGTTATTGTAAAGTGCTACCTTAAAATCTTATTCAGCTGTGAGCGGATAGATAGATAGATAGTGATGCTTCGTTATCGTGCGAGAATTATCTGATAGTCCAATAAACAGGCTGTAAACATAAGTCATGGAATTATAAGAACTGGCATATTTTAATGATTGCCCGGGATACTTTATTCACACATCACAAATTAGATTGGATCATATCAGTCCGTTGGTCCCCTTGAAGCAGGCCAGAGGGGTCGTCTGACCTGGAGAATTAGATTGGATCATATCAGTCCGTTGGTCGGGGCGCCCCTTGAAGCAGGCCAGAGAGGTCGTCTGACCTGGAGAACTCTGACGTGTCTCTACTTTTTCAGACACTATATAGAAATATTTCTGTCTCTCTGTGACCTTGCTAAGCACAGGGGTGCACACTCTTATAAGTAATGGTAACTGCTTAAAAGGTCTACTTTATCCCACCAACAGACAGACAGACAGACAGACAGACAGACAGACAGACTAATGCTAATATTAGCATTAGCATTAATAGTTAATGCTTTAACTTGTCACACACACACACACACACACACACACACACACACACACACACACACACACACACACACACACACACACACACACACACACACACTCTCTCTCTCTCTCTCTCTCTCTCTCTCTCTCTCTCTCTCTCTGCCTCCCCAGAGAGAGAGAGTCCCCCTATCTCTCTCTCTCTCTGCCTCTCTCTCTCTCTCTCTGCCTCCCCAGAGAGAGAGAGTCCCCCTATCTCTCTCTGCCTCCCTCCCTCCCTCTCTCTCTCTCTCTCTCTCTCTCTCTCTCTCTCTCTCTCTCTCTCTCTCTCTGAACAGAACTAACGACGAGTCGCGATGCGGCCCCTCTCCCCACACACACACACACACACACACACACACACACACACACACACACACACACACACACACACACACACACACACACACACACACACACACACTTCAATTTCTTGATTTGAGTCCACATTTATAATTATAAAAAACATTATCAAGGGCACAGATATTTTTCAGTTATACTACAGTTGCTTCTGATGTCCCACACTGATGAATGATGAATTGAAAAGGGTGGACCCTGTTGTAAACAAGTGTAACTAGAAAAAGTGCCCTTCCGGGCACAGGTCTCCACCAGTGTGTGTGATGTTTGGCAAAATGTGTAGGAGTAATATATAAACGTGTGTGTGTGTGTGTGTGTGTGTGTGTGTGTGTGTGTGTGTGTGTGTGTGTGTGTGTGTGTGTGTGTGTGTGTGTGTGTGTGTGTGTGTGTGTGTGTGTGTGTGTGTGTGTGAGACGCGGCTTGGCCTGTTGTAGCGCCACCATGAGGCTGATTCGAAAACTGTCAAGTGGCATTTCTTCCTCAGCCTAGTGGGAATATGCATGCACAGTTTCACCGCAATCGGACGCTGCGTTGAGTAGTTGTGGCGATTTGTACAAAACGGGTACAAAGCAGGCTACTCCTGAAAAGTTTAGAAGCCAATCGTAGCCAATGAGGGTGGATTATGATAAATCAAACAAACCCGTCTTGATCACATGACTATGGAGAACATGTGTACTGATTTGCGTGAAGTTTGGATAAAATCTGAAGGAGTAATATTAGAAAATGTGTTTTACATATGTCGGCCTCCTGGTGGCGCTATAAAGAGCAGATGTGAAAAATTCCAGGCAAAGGTTTTTCCTTGGCCTCTAGGGAGTTGGCATACAAAGTTATCCACAGATCCATGCAGTTAGAGGTAAAAACACTTTTCGGCCAGTTATAGCGCCACCATGAGGCTGAGTTGAAAATGTTCATGTGGCATTTCTTCCTCGGCCTAGTGGGAATGTGCGTGCACAATTTCACGGAAATCACATGATGTGTTCATGATTTGCAGCATTTTGTTTGAAACTGAGCACTCCTGCGAACTTTGGAAGGCAATCTTAGCCAATCAGGATGGAGTCTGAGAAATCTGAAAGACCTGTTTCGTTGAATGGTTCTAGAGAGACTGTGTACCAATTTGTGTGATGTTTGGACAAAATCTGTAGGTGTACTGTCCAAAAACTTGTTTTGCACAAAGCGGCCTCCTGGTGGCGCTATAACAGGCCGTTCTGGAAAATGTGGGGCAGAGGTTCATCGTTGGCATCCAGGGAGTGTGTGTGCAAAGTTTGGCATCGACCGGGTTAACGGTGCCGGAGATTAGCTGGTAACAGACGGACGGAAGGACACACACACGGACACACGCACACACACACGGACGGAGTGCAAAACATACTCTCTCCCCATGCCTTCGGCCTGGTGGAGACAATTATCAGTGTGTCGTCCTAACAGTCTTTGTATTGAGTTGTGCTTTCAGTGAAATGTACCCATTCTGCTAACTCTTAATACATACTTCATGTGCCTCTGTGCTTGAATGTTTATCCAAAAAAGTCCAGAATGTTTAGACTGTAAACAACGCATGCACAAATAAACTTAATCAGTCAAGGTCATACACTTGAGTCTGACATGTTGTTTTTTTATTTAGTGCCATTAATGTTGATATTACAGGCCTAATATGACTATCAAGTAAATAAAAACACATGCACTTCATCTCAAAATGGTTGCCTGTCCTATAGTCTAGGGCAGGCCTATGCATGGCTTTGTAGGCCCTGGTTGGAAAGCTTCCTCCAAACTTGAATAAAAAGCACACAAACTTTATAGGAAAACAAACCTCTGCTGTTCTGCTGATTTGTCAAATCACAATGACATCCTGTTTTGCCATTATATTTGCAAGCACATATACACAGTCAGTCACCTATTGCATTGAAACATTTCTGGTTTCACACATTTTTGTAAAACACAAGAGAGTAATCAAACGTGGGTGACACATCTTTGGTATAAGCCTAGCAGTTGAGACAAATAACAGTCTAAGAAGTAGATCATTTATTCTGACACCTCCCCGAAAAGGCATAGCTGTCCTGACCCCTAATCCATCATTTATTTATATATTATGGATAATTAGTGTGGGCTTAGACTAGTGTTATTCAGCTCAAGTAACTGCTTGTCATCTGTCATGCCTGGCTATATGCCTACAGTCTTTGTAAACATTAGGCCTACATCCTGATCTGATGCTGCTGCTGAACACAAGGTAGGCCTAGGCCTACACAGTGCGGCACTGCGCCTGATGTTCTGTCACCGCGGTACAGGAATATTGGCTATACGGCTATTTGCACACGCCTTGATTGACAGGTCAATGATAACTCGTCGTCCGATCCTTTCCACTTTTATTTTATAGATGTTTACAGATAAATAGCTTTAACAGATACATTGTTTTAAACACCGTCACCAGTCCTGGCAGTCCATTACATTACACAGACCGGTCAGAGTTCACGCCAATGGTTAGACCACTCAAAAAATCATACATATTTGTGGATATTTTTTCCTTTTTTTTGCTTAATTATAAACTGCAAAAGAAAATTACATCTGCATATGATGCTAAATAATAACCCACATTTTGTCCATGTGTCCATGTGTGCCCAGCATGTCTCCTATTAAATATCCATATCGGTTTATATAAAAGTCAGACTTTTAAAAACGTATTCTGATGTGATCTGATGCAGGACAATGTCACTGTGATGCCACATTCATTCACCCCATAACCTCAGTGGAAATTGGGGAATATGTTGTGAAATAAAAATTCTAAATTTGGGAAAATGCCTTATTTTTACATTTTCTTATTTCATGATTTCCCCATGCCCACACACCTGTGGGCACTCTCTCTCTCTCTCTCTCTCTCTCTCTCTCTGCCTCCCCAGAGAGAGAGAGTCCCCCTATCTCTCTCTCTCTCTGCCTCTCTCTCTCTCTCTCTGCCTCCCCAGAGAGAGAGAGAGTCCCCCTATCTCTCTCTCTCTCTCTCTCTGCCTCCCTCCCTCCCTCTCTCTCTCTCTCTCTCTCTCTCTCTCTCTCTCTCTCTCTGAACAGAACTAACGACGAGTCGCGATGCGGCCCCTCTCCCCAAACACACACACACACACACACACACACACACACACACACACACACACACACACACACACACACACACACACACACACACACACACACACACACACACACACACACACACACAAGGACTTGTGTGCGCACTGGCACCGTTCCTCATCTCGCGCAAGAGACGCCAGAGAGATAGTCACTTAGGCTACTCACTTGTTGTGGAGGCTATTGTTTTCCATAAACATTTCCATGCGTCACAGTCAGGGACCTGCTGACGATTTGGTGGTTCACTATAGTTACCCTACTACTGCAGTCTGCTGCCTGCATATAACAGCGCTGCATTATCTCATGCAGACTGGCTACTTTGCCGTTGGGGAGGACGCACATATGCGCGCGCGTTATTACGCGGCGGAGCCGCGGAGAACATTGAGAGCCGACTTGGCTTTTTTGGCACATTATATGCCCCCCCTCTCCGTGCGTATTGTGCGTGCGTGAGAAATGGGAGGTGTGGCGTGGCCACATTGCGTGACTGTCACTCTCAAAGCGTGAGAGTTGGCAGCATTGCCGTTTACAAATGTTGAACACTATACGATTATTATTGATGCTAAAAGTTGTAGTTAAAGCATTAACTATTGCATTAGTTAAAAATAGCATTTAATTGAACTGCAGTGACATGATTGACGTCTGTCTGTCTGTCTGTCTGTCTGTCTGTCTGTCTGTCTGTCTGTCTCTATCTATCTATCTATCTATCTATCTATCTATCTATCTATCTATCTATCTATCTATCTATCTATCTATCTATCTAACTATCTCTATCCACTCACAGCTGAATAAGATTTTAACAGGTGCAATCAAAAGTGTGCAAGGAAGCACATTTGGCTATCTATTATTATCATCATATAGGTTCATTACATATTCATATAGGCTATGAGGTTGTAGATCGGCTATCTGCACCCACACAGTGCGTAGCCATAACGCATCATTGAATAATGCGTTATTTTATCGATTAATTTAATTCTAAATTAATGATCTATTATCTTAGTGCTGAATCCGATTGCAATGTATGCAATGGCTATCATTGCATCACACCCACACACCCAGCACTATATAAAGATATCGCTTAGAAATGTATTGTAAATAAATAAATTAAAACAATAAATGAATGTATTGTCTCCTCCGGTGACATGCACACACAGGACTGAAAAAAGATAGGCGATATGGAAACAAGGATAAGAACAGATATGATCAGGCACAAAGCATTAATTGTCTTGATTGTGTTTTTGTTTCTGTATAATAAAGTAGGCCTAGGCTATTAAAAAAAGGGCGATCATCATAATCAATAATCATAAATGGGGCGCCCGGGGTGCACCGGGAGATCCACGGCCGCGTCCGAGGGACCCGTCCTGTTCCGACGGTCCGTCCCGCACGCAAGATTGCTGTAGGCTACTGTACAGTACAGTACTGTGCTAATCTGTTAGCCCTACAGTCGGCTAGCTAAAAACATATTGGAAGCTTCCGGATCGGTTCCGGGTGTGTTTCTACAAGCGGAAAGAGGACTTCATTTTCCATTCATGTAGACGAAAGACAGATATTGGAAATTGAAAAAGGGCATTTTTGGATTTTCGATTTTCGATTTCAGAATACTTGTTATCTTGGCAAGAAGTTGTGTTTAACAAAAAAGAAAAACGCGATTTTAGTCAATTTTCGTTTTCCATCCTTGTAGTTAAAAAGCTGATATTGAAAAACAATTTCAATTTTGGGACACCAGACAGAATATTGATTGAACACAAGATACACAGATTAAATTCCTATCCCACGGTTACCCTTATTCCATTCTCTGACTTTATCCAACCTTCCATTAAACTCAGGTTATCTGATATACTGTTAGAGCAGACAGATGATGACATGATTATTATGGGCACATTTCCTAATAATGATGACTCAACCAGGCAAGCTGGTACTATACACTTTTTCTGTGGAATTTTTAATCTCAGACTTCCTAGTAACTGATAACATTGACGCATTTCCACGGAACAGTGCACAAACCTTTAGTGCACTGTTCCGTGGAAAAAAGTACTGCCGAAGCAGACAACCCGCAGCACTCCAGGTTAGAACAAAATCCTTCTAGGTGCAAGGCCTGAAGATGCAAGTTGAATTGAAGAAAATGCCAGCACTCATTAAATGTCCTTGTGCACATGATTTTATTTACTTCTGACGAGAGTGATAAAATCATGTGAAAAGGACATATTTTCTTCAATTTAATGTACTTTAATGACAAGTTGCAGCAATAGTGTTGGCACTATAGCTATGCAAGGTGCAGCACTAGAAAGTGGGGTACAGGCCTTAATTGCAAGAAGTCTTACGTGCTTGTGAAATAGTCTAGTCGGACTAAGGATGTCTGTGATTGATGCAATTATTCTGCAACAGTCACGTGGAATGGTTTGCATGCAGACATCATGTCAAACATCATGTCATCACTGTTGTTTGAGTTTAATTACTCAGTGTAACTTCGAGAATGAATAAAACTTGAATAAAATGACACTCAGGTCGATGGTACGATAGTTAGATAGCCCCCGAGCACAGGGATCATAGTTATACTAACTGCTACAAGGACAAGCTCAACCATAACCGACAGGCTGTACCAAAAACAATATCTATCAGGCCTATAGCGGAGGCCAAATAGTATGTCATATCATAATGTATTTAACAGTAAGTATAAGTAAGTGGCCAGTTGTTATTGGGTGACCAGATATCTGGAAGATGCTGAATAAATATCCTGGCTCAGCTAAAGAAGTCTGTGTCATTCATACTTAATGTTCATAGTGTTACCATTCATACTTATTAATGTTCATAGTGCTACTATGGTGTCAGAAACGGTATGTATCACGGTAGCAAAGAGTCGGATGTATGACCCGTTCATGGTAACAGGAGAGAATTCACGTCAAATGATTTACTAGCAGTACGGGCGGGAGACCGTGCTAACAAGCGGATGTAGCACTTTAGCGGTTTCCTGTTTCCCCGCCGCCTACAAAGCCCATAGAGTATATAAAAGGATAGAGACTGAACTGGCGCGAAGCTCCGCCCCCCCAGCTATTCATGTCAGTGGAAGTTGCTCAGTGGCGTTTTGAAGCACCCGGAAGACTGCCGGAAGTACCGTCTCAGAACGTCTACTTCCGCATTTGACCACCAAATTTTGCAGAGTACTGTGAGTACGGAGCACTGCACAGTGAAATGATAAGGAACAGACTGGTCGTTGGACTCACAGACCAGATACTCTCTGGTCCAGAGACTAGTCCACAGACCAGATACTCTCTGGTCCAGAGACTGGTCCACAGACCAGATACTCTCTGGTCCAGAGACTGGTCCACAGACCAGATACTCTCTGGTCCAGAGACTGGTCCACAGACCAGATACTCTCTGGTCCAGAGACTGGTCCACAGACCAGATACTCTCTGGTCCAGAGACTGGTCCACAGACCAGATACTCTCTGGTCCAGAGACTGGTCCACAGACCAGATACTCTCTGGTCCAGAGACTAGTCCACAGACCAGTGACTCTCTGGTCTGTTGTTCATTGCAGATGGACCCAGAGTTGACTTTGGAGAAGGCAGTCACACATATCCGCCAGAGTGAGCTTGTAAAGAAGCAACAAGAACAACTCAATAATACATTTAAGTCAGATAGCCACCATTACAATGTTGATGCTGTTAATGATTGCTGTGATAGGAGAAGGATATCAAACGGAACACAACCACCCTAAAGACTAATCATTGTGTATATCCCTGCACTATACCTGCATCCAGTGATCTTGGTACAATATAGACATTGATCTATTGAAGATTCTGACGTTCAAATGTACATCTTTTTTGTTTTGATTGTATTGCTGTATTGTTGTATTGTGCTTTCTGCTTTGGCAATGTAAACGTATGTTTTCTCATGCCAATAAAGCCCTTTGAATTGAATTAATGCACAGGCTTTACCATTTAGACCCTCAAGGCAGATGCAGCAGGACCACAGAGAGGATACAATGAGAGAGATGACACCCCAACTCCCAAGCAAGCAACAGTGCCCAGCCAGAGAGGCCACTTGCAATCAATGCAGAAAGAAGTGGCATTTTGCGAGGGTGTGCAGGTCAGGGACCATAGGGGAATCTTGGCTTGGCTGAGGAAGAGGAGGAAGTTGCATTTTTATTTGAGATGACACCTTAATGCTTTGTTTGCCACAGTGAAAGTAAATGACCTTGACTGCCAGTTCAAAAATAGACACATGAGCAGATGTTACTGTCTTACCAGAAAGCCCACAGACTGGTGTGCTCCCATGGTCTCAGTATACCAAAACAGGACAAAGAGGTCTATGTGCGGCTGTGGCTCAGGAGGTAGAGCAGGTCATCCAATGATCCCTGGGTCGGCGGTTCGAATCCCGGCTCCTCCTGTCCACATGTCGAAGTGTCCTTGGGCAAGACACTGAACCCTACATTGCCTCCAATGAGTTGGTCGGTGTAAGCTTGCCACCATTGGTGTGTGAATGTGGGAAGTGAGGACGATGAATAGCGCTTTGAGCACTTGGAAAAGCGCTATAAAAAAGCAATTCATTATTATTATTATTATTATTATTATGTGTGGACCTGACTAAAGATGAACACAAAAGATAGGGACACATACTCCCTGCAATGGAGCACACCCTGGACCCATGGTGCAGTCCACCCATTATTCAGACCTCTCAATATTCAGACCTCCCATAATTCCCAAAAATACCTATAGTTCCTACATCCCAGAGGTCAGACATGCTGTTTTTACGACTATATTAAACCCATAAACCGGAAATGCCATTGTTCCGACCATTTGAAACCCATAATTCCGACCTACCAATATTCCGACCATGAAGCGCCTTGCGCACGGCAGCCAAGAGTCTCACGCACTGGGCGGCCGTGCACAAAGGTGCCGGGCATGAATGGAAACCGGAACGCAAGGACTTTTTGCTATCCCTTTTCGGCAAATACAAAACTGTACTCTGCTGCTGTTTTTACATTTCTGTCCAATAATAAACTATTCATTCAATCAATAAATCAATCAATCAATCAATCAATCAAAAGCACTTTGTGCACAATGCACTCTGTAGTGGCACTCCGTCTAAATGTTCTTAAAATGTACCCCTTGGTGGAGTAGACGGGAGGTTAGACATAGCATTGGTTAGACATAGCATTGGTCCGACTGGATTAAGGTTGGTGATGACAAGACAAAAATAACTTTTCTTAAAAAGGTTTTACTGAGAAAAAAGTAAAATCACAAAAAGTTACAGACTGGTCAGACTCAGGTCAGGTCAGCTAGACCTTTTTAGACACACATCACTCATGAAAAGCAATTAAATCACCAGCATAGCTTTTTAACCTTTTTTAGCCAAACTAAATCTTAATCTTTATCATGAATTTACTTAAACATAAAACATTGACAATTGGCTCCTACACACTCGATTTTTCATGGGGATATATGGGCTAATTATAGCCACCGAGTGGCGCGCTACGAGCTTGTAGGTCTGCTATTTTTGAAAAATCGAAGAACGACATAGAAATAGAAACAGAAAGACATAGAAACATAGCTTTTTCAGAAAACTGTCAGGATGTAGAAGACATTTTTAGAATCTGATCTCAGGTCAAAATGCGTTAAAATGTCTTCTTGTTGCCTGGGTCAACTAATGTCCCATGGCCCATGGGGTTCCTTTTTAACCCTTTCTTACACCTATCCCCAATCCCAACAATGGAGATAATCGAAAATACCACAATTTTCTATATAATTCGGACCAAGGAAACAGAACAGAAACAGCAAAAAATTACATCTATATTTTTTCTTTCCAAATTCCACTACATACTCAAAATTAATGTTTTAGCCACATGTTTTTAGGGCCCTAATGGTCTAGTTAAGATGTTCACTAATTCATTGTACGATACTACGTAAAAAAAATCAAGCCCAGACATTAGTTGACGGAAATATATGAAACTTTTTTTCTTTTCTTTTCTTTTCTTTTCTTTTCTTTTCTTTTCTTTTCTTTCAAATTCTATTGTAGTAATTAAAAGACATTTTAACGTTTGAGTATTATTAAGTGCAGGGGCTGTGCAGCATATAATTTATAGCATGCAGGGTGGGGCCACCCCCACAGAACTGGCATGCCTGCAGGCGAAATAAGGAAACCCTGTTTGCTTTGACCTACTGATCAGTTGACAGTGGGTATAAATTCAATTTCATCACACACGCTGCAGAAGGGCCTGCTTGTGCCTGCTATGCCTAGACCTGTTGCTGAATCATCGCCTGACGCCAATAAAAACATATTTGGGGAGATAAACACTTCCACAGAACCGTGCAGTAAACTGCACTGTTCCGTGGAAGGAAATACAATATCTTCAGTTTCCTACGTCCTACTAAACAGGTACTTTACTCACCTGTCACTGTCTTCAGGTCAAAGGGAGAGAAGGTGATTGACACCCCCCCCCCCCCCCCCCCCTTTATGTTTTATTAATGTATTTCTATTCCAACCTGTACATGTAGATTTAATGTGTTTGAGAAACTTATTGTTTTTGTCTCCACCAGGCCGAAGGCATGGGGAGAGAGTATGTTTTGCACTCCGTCCGTGTGTGTGTGTGTGTGTCCGTCCGTCCGTCCGTCCTTCCTTCCTTCCTTCCTTCCTTCCGTCCGTCCGTTACCAGCTAATCTCCGGCACCGTTAACCCGATATTCCATCCTAATTGGCTATAATTGGCTTTCACAGTTTGCAAGATTGCCCCGTTTTGAACAAAAGCCTCAAATCACAAACACAGTGTACAATTTCCGTGAAATTATACACGCACATTTCCACTAGGCCGAGGACGACATGCCACTATTTTTTTCCGCAAATCAGCCTCACGGTGGCGCTATAACAGGCCAATTCCTGTTTTTAGCTATAACTGCATCGATCTGTATACAACTTATGTATGCGCACTCCCTAGAGGCCATGGAAAAACATTGTCCCTGCATCCCTCCACATCTGCCGGTTATAGCGCCACCATGAGGCCGATTTCTGCAAAACATATTGCTTATGTTAGTCGCACAGATTTCATCCAAATGTCACGCAAATCGGTACACATCTCTGTAGTCATGTGATCAAGACGAGTCTGTTGGATTTCTCAGATTCTACACTGATTGGCTAACATTGCCAGTTTTCAGGAGTGGCCCGTTTTGTACAAAATGCTGCACATGTCCTGCTCATCCAGAATTCTATCCTCATGCTATGAGTGATCTGGCTCTGCATTTCCTCAACAAAATGAAGACAATTGTTGCAAAAAACAAAAAAACATGTTTATATTACTCCTAAACATTTGCCTAACATCTCACACAGTCCTATCCTCCTGGTGGAGACCTGTGCCCAGAAGGGCACTTTTTCTAGTTGTCACTGTTGTCATTGTGAATGAATGCATGGGACCCGAATGGAAACAAGACCGCAAGGTCTTTCTTCGGTGCTGTCCTTTTGGACCAATGCTGTGCTTGACTGTACCCTGTACTGTTTGCATCTTATTGTCTAATAAAATGATCAATCAATCAATCAATGGTAGGGAACCACATGCAATACCGTCACGGACCACCAGTTGTCTACGGAACACCTGTTGAAAACCCAGATTGATTATGTGAGGTATAATAAACAGGTAAAAATAAGAAAAGGCCGCACACACGTAGCCACGATGCTGTATATTTATTGAGAAGAAACCAACGTTTCAACCTTTCGGCCTTCTTCAGGGAATAAACAAGCCAGAGGACAAACACACACTTATATAGGAGCAAAAACAGGTGGACTCCATAGGGGGTGTGGTCGTCATCAGGAAAAACCAATCAGGATGATTGGGAAGCCATTTTGAGGCGAATAACAATGCATAAAAGACAGATATAACCAGAATAAATAAACATTCAATGCACAAGATGCGTTTACTGTTTGGCTGTGTGCAATAATAAATAAATTTTCAGTAATTGGTTAAATATTTGCAATAGCATTTTTATATTAATTTAAGAGATTTAAATATATTTGATAAATATTATAAATCATCTAGAAAAAGCTGGGGAGACAGAATATATTAGTTATACAAAGAAAACACTCAGAACACTATGAAAGGTAAATAAATTAAAGGGAACAGGGCAGTTCTTTGGTCAAACTCCTGAAAGAGAGAAGGCCGAATAGGTAGGGCACCTGAGGGTCTGTTATATTATAGACCATACTTATTACAATTCAAGTGGCAAAAAGATACATTTCAATATCATAAATATCATAAATATCATAAATAGAACCAATATTTTGTATAGAGTCGACAATAATTATATTTGCAGTGAACACTGGAGGACACAGGTAGAGGGGAATGGGTTTGAAAAGGGTTGCAAACATTAAGCTCTACCAACTGTCACAGGAAAACTCAATGTTAAGGCCATTAGGGGCAAGGGTGTTGAGGGTTGATATCCAGTAGGATTCTCTCTTCAGCAGTGCTTTGTCATGATCACCCCCTCTTCTGTTGGCAGGGACCTTTCCGATGCCTATATAACGGAGAGCAGAGATATGATGGCTAGCCTCTAAAAAGTGTGTAGCAATAGGAGAAGTAAGATTTTTACATCTAATGGCACTGCGGTGCTCACTAATACGGGTCTTAAGGGCACGTGTGGTTTTACCCACATAGTATTTGCCACAAGGACAATAGATTATGTATATCACCCCTTGAGTAGTACATGTGATAATACTTTTGATGGGAATGCTTTTACCTGACTGTGGGTGCTTGAAACTTGTGCATTTTACAGTGCTGTTGCACTGGGCACAGGCACCACATTTGTAGTTTCCCTGTGGGATGGGGGTCAAAGTGCGCTGAGACACTACTTTAGGAGGGGGGAGATCTGAGTGGACAAGTGAGTCCCTCAGATTTCTGCCTCGTTTGAACACAACTCGAGGGGGGTCAGTGAAAACATTACACAACTGTGGATCCGTTTGTAGAATGTGCCAATGCCTATAAAGGATAGGCTTAATTGATTCGGCAGTTCTGGAGTACTTAGTAATGAAAAGGGGGATCGAATTATTATTTGTATTTTTAGGGGCAGTTGTGAAGAGGTCAGCTCTAGATCTATTACTGATCTTGTCAATAGCCCAATTCAGTTTCCGTTCAGTATACCCACGCTCTTTGAACTTGTGGGTCATAGTTTTCACATGTTGCTTGAAATTAGTCTCATTTTTGCAAATGCGTTTCAGTCTGCAGAACTGGCTGTAAGGAAGACTGTTTTTAAGAGGAAGGGGGTGGTGGCTATCGGCTCTCAACAGACTGTTACGGTCTGTGGGTTTTGTATATAGATCTGTGTATAATATGTCATCCTGACGGATCTGTGTCTAGAAAGCTGACTCTATGGAGATCATAGTGCATGGTGAACTTCAAATGTTGGGAAGAAGAATTTAAGAACTGGCAAAAATAATTTAACAGGTCAACAGAACCCCTAAACAGGCAGAAAATATCATCGACATAACGTTTGTAAACCAATAAATTGGAAAAGAAAGGATTAACTGCATCATTAAGAATTTTCATTTTCTCTAAAAAGCCAACATATAGGCTTGCAAAATTGCACGACATATTGGAGCCCATGGCAACACCCTTGCATATTGGAGCCCATGGCAACACCCTTGCATATTGGAGCCCATGGCAACACCCTTGCATTGTACAAAGAAAGCATCCTGGAACATAAAATAATTATGGCTCAGTACCAGTTCAGCCAAAGTTGTGATACAATTGTTAGATAAACTTGAGTTTGTATTGCACAACTGTACAAAATGTTCTAGGGCTTGAATGCCCTCACCGTGGGGAACATTGGTATATAATGATTCAACATCAAAAGTGACTAAAATGCAATCGGGTGGGATTGGATCCAGGGACTCCAAAATGGTGATCATATGACCTGTATCTTTTACAAAAGACGGTAATCTTTCAGCTATAGGTCTAATAAAGAAATCAACAAAAGTGGAGATATTGGAGGTTAAAGAGCCTATGCCTGAGACAATGGGGCGTCCTGGTGGGTGAGAAGGGTTTTTGTGAACCTTTGGAATGGTGTAGAACACAGTTCTAAACAGGTCATTATCGAGAAATAAAATCCTGACAGGATGATTAAACACAGAGACGACATGTTTATCCCGCTCATCACACGGCTACTTAATATATAAATTAATACATTGACCCAAAAGTAACATCAAAATGAAGTATTTCCTTGCTTACGGTACTGAAAGTATTCCATAAGTGTTGTGCCCAGCGCAACACGGTTGATCAAATAAATTTTTGATTACTGCATCGTCTATTTCTCGCTTCAAAAAACATTCTTGAGAGCAACGTTTAGTTGTAAATGACAGTATGTGTTTGTTTACATCAGGGGTTTTCAACAGGTGGTCCGTGGACCACTGGTGGTCCGTCAAGAAGGTGTTGCATGTGGTCCCTGACCATGCATTTAGTATTGTAGCAAAGTGAAGATTTTGTATTTTCTTCCACGGAACAATGCACTACTTTTGGCAGACGTGGAAGTGCATAAATGTTATCAGTTATTGGGAAGTCTGAGGTTAAGAAATTCCACAGAAAAGGGAGTTCTCAAGAAGGGTGCAGTCTTCCAGCTTACCTGATTGAGTCATCATTATTATGAAAATGTGCCCATATGTCTGCTCTATCATTACTGTATCAGTGAACCTGAGTTTAATGGGAGGATGGATAAAGTAACCGTGGGATAGGAATAGATCAGTGGTCTTTTTGGCTCCGGACCACACTATATTTCAGTTAAATAATGACGTGGCTTGATATAATTTGTTGCACGTAGTATCGTGCAATGAATTAAATCAATCCCTTAACAGTCATGATTCTTTTTATTAGCTATCAATTCAAATATTTTCTTACATTTGATGGACTTTTGAAATACTGTATTATTTAAACATTATTTTAATACATAGATCTAACATTTTATTTATATTTTAAAACATTTTCTCATGGACCACCTGCAGGCCTATTATGCCATGGACCACTGTGTGGCAGCGGTGGCCGAACGGATAGCTGAGCGGTCTTGATACCGGAAGGTCGCCAGTTCGAATCAGCGGTCCGACACGTTAAAATTACCACCGCTGAAGTGCCCTTGAACAAGGCATTGAACCACTACGATGAAATGTGTTCTATGAGCAGGGCCTGGCTGGAAACAAGTTCTTGAGCTTAGCCCAGATACCCTGGGTAAATATAGTAATCATTTCATCATTTCAATCAGTCCGTGGACCACTAGTAGTCCGTGGACCACTAGTAGTCCGTGGACCACTAGTAGTCCGTGGACCACTAGTAGTCCATGGACCACTAGTAGTCCGTGGACCATCGGTTGAGAAACAGTGGTACAGTATGTAGGCCTATGTTATGTATATATTGCATAGCATTAGCAAGTGTTATGAAAGCGCTAAGCTTAGCCCATATACCCTCCCAACACAACAGTGGTCCCTAGCTTGATTCTTAGACAGGGTGGTGGTCCCTGGTTCACAATCAGTTGAAAACCCCTGGTTTACATGGCTGTCATGTTGAATCCAACAGCGCAGCAGGTGCTCTGGGCCTTTGATTAGGCAGCGGTCTATTATAGAGCTGATCGGTCACTATATAATTCACCGACAGGGTGATTAACCACCGACGCGACGCGAAGCGGAGGTGGTTAATCACCCTGTCTGTGAATTAACTCCCGACAATATCCCGTTTATTACACAGGTAACATGGCTACTTAAAGGACCACTTCACCACTTTTCAACCTATCTTCATATAATAGGTCCTCACTAATAATCATGATAAAATGGCACGATTTTTTTCTACTCAGTCTGTGTCTGTGTCTCATAGGAGGGCTGTGGGCAATTTAGAAACCGTCTTCCAGTGACATCATTAGGCAGATTTTTTTTTAAACAAGATTATTTTTACAAAAATGTTTAGATTTTCATTATCGTGAGAACGATGGCTTCCATTTTCGCATTGCAACTTTTCAGGACTAGAAAGCCTGCAGTTTCTATTAGCTTGTATTGCCCATCGATGATGTCACTGGAAGACGGTTTCTGAACTGCCCACAGCCCTCCTATGAGACACAGACTGAGTAGAACAAATCTGCGCCATTTTTTCATGATTATTAGTGAGGACCTATTATATGAAGATAGGTTGAAAAGTGGTGAAGTGGTCCTTTAATACATAAATTAATAAATGGACCCAAATCACAACAAAACGAGGTGTTTCCTTGCTTGCGGTAATGAAAGTATTCACGCTGCCCAGCGTCTGCCCAGCGTCTGCCCAGCTGCACCACAGTCGGAAAACAAGGAAGTGAGTTAATCAAATAGAATCCATTTTCGTCTATTTCTCGCTCAAATGTTTTCAATAACATTTTTGAGAGCAATGTTTAGCGGCAAATTACATTGTGTGTGTGACTGTGTGTTTACATGGCTGCCTGTCATGTTGGAAACAGCAGTAAATCAAGCGGGGCGCAGGCGCAGCAGGTGCTCCGACTCCGAGGCATTGATTTAATTGCCATATGTCTGTTATAGAGCGGACCAGGCTTTTATCGAGAAATAACAGACCGCTGAGTTCAGCGATTGACCAATCAGAATAAAGCATTCAACCAAGCCGTGTAAAACAATCCATTAGTTCTCTTTTGTTTGTTGTGTTTATTCGCCATCGAAGTTATCACCAATCTATCCTTTTTGAAATCCATATTGTTACTTATTCTAGTCATATAGTCATGTGATCAACACGGATCTGTCCGCTTCCCCATATTCCATCCCCATTGGCTAAAGTTTGCAGGATTGGTCTGTTTTTAACAAAATGCCTCAAATCTTAACACAGCGTGCGATTTCCGTGCAATTATGCATGCACATTCCCACTAGGCAGAGGAAGAACATTTTAAACATTTTCAAATCAGCCTAATGGTGGCGCTATAACAGGCCAATTCCTGTTTTACCTATAACTGCACCAATCTGTGTACAAGTTATGCGCACTCCCTAGAGGCCATAGGAAAAACCTTTGCTCTACATTTTGGCCAATTCTTGCAAAACACATATCTTTATATTAGCCTACTTGCACAGATTTTATCCATACATCACGCACATCGGTATACAGTATATTCACGTGTTCAACACAGATCTGTTAGATTTTTCATATATTTTTTCTTTTGTTTTTAGTAATTTATTGAAACATAATTTCTATCATTGTGGAAGACGTGCCCCTAGACTGGGGCATAACACCGTAGCCCAAGCTGGTATTGGCTAACAGGTAAACAATAGTGAAATAATGTTGCAAACATTCTGAGGGCTGGACTTGGCTACCGGCCTAGGGGGGCAGATTGGTCCCGACCACAAGTTACGCCCATGGTTGGCATCTATATAAAGACTAAAGAGCATCACTAAACAGCACAATCTCACCTCTTTGACATTCTTCAATCTTCACACTCAGCACCTGGGTAAGATTTTCAAACTTTACACATTGTGTGTTATTTTTGTGATGTATTAATATTTAACATGCTTTTAAATAGCTCCAGCCCAATTTCTGAAATTTAAGAGAGACGGAAATTGACACCTGCTAAATGGGCCTTTCTTTATTTTTATTTGTATTTTTTGTATGTATTAGCAGACACAGAAAGATGATCTCACTCGCAACGTTGCGCACATTTGGTAAGTGCAAACTAAAAATGTACTTGTAACAAAGTGGATTATCTTATTTTGCTCACGTTTGTTTCTGTTTTCATGTAATTACTTTTTTTTTTATAGCTCCCAGTAAAGCTCCCAGTAAAACGAAACATGAGCTACTGAGAGACAAGGACTATAAGGAGCTTCTAGACATCTTGAAAAACGGTCTAGACAAGACAAAGGAGAATCCTAAGAAGATTATTATAGTGGGAGCTGGAATGGCCGGCCTCACTGCAGCCAAGTTACTGGGTGATGCTGGACATACGGTAGGAGAATCTTGTGATATTATTGTATCATTGTCTTACATTGCGTTGCACAGTGGTGGAAAGTACATTTTCTTAAGTACAATTTTGAGGTATTTGTACTTATTTGTATGTATTTCTAATTTCCAATACTACTCACTACATCTAATGATCCAAATTTGTACTTTTACTCTATTACTCCATTTATTTGAATACTTTAGTTAATGGTTGCGTTGCGTGTAGATCCTGATTAGTATTACAAAACACACATTAACGGTAACCACTTCAACCCTATACACATTTTGGCCATTTGAAAATAGCCGATCCACAAGCTCACAATGCGCCACGATACAAAGCATTGTGAGCTTGTAGATCTGCTATTTTCAAAAGATTTTCATACATTTGAATACTTGAAATGGGACATACTGTATAATGAGTACTTTTACTTTAGGTAGGCTATTTTAAGTACATGTTGATGCCAATACGTTTGTACATTTAGAATTCTACTTGTAAAAGAGTATTTCTACATTGCAACATTTACTTTTATTTAAGTAAAAAAATGTGAGTAATTCTTTCACCATTGGAGTTGCATTGCGTAGGCCTACCATTGCGTTGGTAAAAGACCACTTCAGGTCCTCAATAATGCACATTATCCAAAGCGCTTCTTTACATTCACCCATTCACACACACACACTCATACTCCGATGGAGGAGGAAACCATGCAAGATCGAACTGGGAACCTTATGGTTTCCATCCGGCCACTCTACCCCTGATCCACTGTCGCCCCTTAAAGGGATAGTTCAGATTTTTTTAACTTAAGTTGTATGAAATACTTGCCATTAATATAGTGGTTGCAACTGTATTCATTGATTGCCCGAGTCCCATGGTGGGAGTTCTGCTCTGGTTTTGGTCAATATTAAGTAGTTCCGGTCATTTTGTGGGGGGCACTGGGGCCACGCAGTAAAAGTAAATTAATCCACAAAACGAACGTAATTTGTATTGTTGACCTATTTCTAAAATATTAGCGCGACTTTCATTCAACTTTGACCCCTCTATCACATGGAACTATTTTTTGGGCGTAGTGATATGGACACAAAAAACATAGTTCTGTGTGATAGAGGGGTAAAAAAAGAACGGAAGTTGCACTAATATTTTAGAAATAGGTCAACAATACAAATGACGTTAGTTTTGTGGATTAATTTACTTTTACTGCGTGGCCCCCAGTGCCCCCCACAAAATGACCGGAACTACTTGATATTTCACCAAAACCAGAGCAGAACTCCCACCACAGGACTGGGGCAATCAATTAATACAGTTGCAACCACTATATTAATGGCAAGTATTTCATACAACTTAAGTTAAAAAAATCTGAACTATCCCTTTAACAGACAACAATGATAACGTCTGTAAAGAGATATTAAAGATACATTGGAAATGGGTGAAGTTCTCCTTTAGTCGTGTTGCGCTGTGTTGTGTGCTTTGGAAGGGGTTGGTCACTGGTAAATGTAGACCCTGTAAACCTCATGTTCAGCTGTCCTCACTATCAATTGAAAGATGGGAGAGAATAATGGGAGAGAATATTATTATTATTATTATTATTATTATTATTATTATTATTATTATTATTATTATTATTATTATTATTATTATTATTATTATTATGGGAGAGAATGAAACGACAGAAGCAAAAAACAAATGAAAACAATGACAAATATGTTTTGTTTGTCTTCAAGGTAACAGTACTGGAGGCTAGTGATCGTGTTGGAGGACGTGTGCGCACTCACAGAAGTGAAGACGGCTGGTATGCAGATCTAGGACCAATGAGAATCCCCAGTTCCCAGGAGTAAGTTTCTTGGATAGCTAGAAGACTAGTCATGAAATGTGTAGTGTTCCAAAGTACCTACACAAATTCCATACAAATAATATTTGTATGGAATTTGTTTCCATATTATATTTCCATATTATGAGAAGCATAGTTGAAGCACACAACTCAATCATGACTCTCTCTCTCTCTCTCTCTCTCTCTCTCTCATATATATATATATATATATATATATATATATATATATATATATATATATATATATATAGTGCTTAACCTCATAGTCAGAATTATTTTATTGCCAGCTGTTTCACACAAGGAATAAGTCTTGGTAAAGTTGGTGTGCCGTGTGTGCGTTCATGAGAGAGTGAGAGAAAGAGAGAGCAGTCACTTACTTTGACACAGCCTTGACAGGCTGTGTCATTCTCAGTGGGTGGCAGTAACGTATAATTAAGCAATTAGCCACGAGAGGTCTCAGGTTACCGGGTATTTTACAATGGCTGGGAGGCGTAGGCATACCCCCCAGCCATTGTAAAATACCCGGTAAGCTGGGGCCTCGAGTGGCTTATTGCTTTTCTGAAACGGTTACAAACATATAGCAATATTAACCTAATACAACTATTAAATTCACAAAAGTAGCTGCGCTTTGCGCCACCAGAGCGAGCCACATCACTTCCTTGTTTTGCTCGGCAAGTAGGCTATGTGACGGGAGAATAGCGCTTGATGTCTTTACGGGGCTGCCTGGAGCCACACATTCACAGTCATATGAGTCGGCCGGTGGTTAGACACCCGCACGGCATGGGTTTGTAAGGTAATCAAGCGCTCCCCTTCCCCAGTACAGCTACAGAGATGCGGAATCAGGTGCGAATGATATAAAGTGATTGAAGGTGTGGGTTATCGGTGAAATTTACACCGGTCACGTGACGGTAACCAGCCAATCAGAATCAAGTATTGGGACTAACCGTTTTAGAATGTAAAGTAATGTTGTCCATACAAAGCCGCTTAGCTCAACCTTTAATGTTTGGCACTGGTTTTCGCCTAATTTATGAATAACAATGTTGTACACTCCCACATTTATCCAATACAGCAGTTGGCCCCTTGCATTTAGGGAGAATTAGTTTAATTAAAATAAAATAAAATAGATACAGTATATAACATTCATTGTTATAATAATCTTCTTCACCAGAATTCTCTGGGAGCTTATCAAGCAACTGGATGTGAAAACGAACACCTTTGACGAAACGGATGAAAACACATTCTACCTGGTTAATGGAGAGAAACACAAAACTTCCGATGTCAATAAAGACCCAAACATCCTGAAATACAATCTTGGGCCTGATGAGGGTGCAATGTCAGCTGAACAACTCCTTCAAAGGGCTCTGAAGAAGGTATGTAGAGACCTACTGTATAAAGAATCACATTATCAGCTAGTGCCACAAAATAAAGTAATTTCCACTACTTAAAATTGTTTGGGTTGTTGCAGGTTTGGGACGTAGTGTATAGTCATGGTGTCCAAGCCATGGTGAACAAGTATGGCCATTACTCTGTAAAGGTAAATATATATTCATGTATCCACAGTTTTCCACACCAGCTAATGATTACTAAGCTATCAACTAATCTAACAAATATTTAATTCATCAAAACATCTAATTGAATTCATCGTCAAAAGTGGTGTTAACCCTTTCTGAAGCGTTAACATCCTCTGTTAACATCCTGTGTTCCGCACCTATACGCTCTACGCTCTTTGCGCAGCGAAATCCTTACAAACAAATTGTAAGGATTGTAAGAATCAGAGTGAATGTGTGTGTGTGGATGGATGAAGTGCTTTGCATAAAGGCACTAATAAATGCAGCATTTACTATTTATCTCTTGAACAGCAATATCTTGTGACTGAAGGAGGGCTGAGTCCAGGTGCCATAAAGATGATTGGGGACATCCTGGATGAGGCTTCGCTCTTCTACGCATCGCTGACGGACATGATATATGAGCAAGCAAATATCAGTGACACGACTATGTAAGAATCTAGTTCAAAGTGTGTGCAGACAACAACTTTAACTGAACTTGACAAGTCACAAGATTACATAAGAGAAGACGAAGAGTAATAATTATTGGAACTTAGAACCAACTTAACAATGATTATCAATGACAATTTCATATTGTGGTACAGTTCTTTAAGTGCATATTGACAAGATTTTGTTAGGGATGGGGGGCACGGTGGCGCCCATACCCTAGTTGGGGTTGGCGAAAAGAAAGGCCTTTCTGTGTAGAGTTTGCATGTTCTCCCTGTGTCCCCTAGGGTAGGTACAGTAAGTAAAGTAAGTAGCCTTGCCGAGCCATGAGGCCCATAGGGAAGGAGCCTATCTCCTGTTTCTGTAGCGTGAGGCAGCTTGATGTACAAGTACACCCCCTGGACATGGCGCTAGTATGTCGCAGGGACTTACCCCCAATCCAACCCTTGATGCTGAGTGTCAAGCAGGGAGGCACTGGGTCCCATTTTTTAGAGTCTTTGGTATGACCCGGCACTACTCTCACCCGGAGAGTAGTGCCAAGGATTGCAGCTTAGGCAATTAGCTCCGGGTTGAAAAAGGCCAATAATAGTTATTTAAAGCTGCAGTATGTAACTATCCTGTTCTACCATATACTCGTTCTCCTAGGGCTGAAATACTGTATTAACCACTAAGTCTGAGCTATTAGAGCCTGCCTGCATGCAAAGGAACTGAATTTTGACTGTCAGTTCAAAATTCTTGGCAAACCATGCAGAAACAGGATTTGGTTGTGTCTAACCTAGACACACAAGATCTAGATGTTTCCAGTAGAAGTATAATTGAATTGTATAAGTTATATTGTATTAACATACATATTGGACAAAATAACATTTTATTCACAAAATAAATGACATAATAGAGTGGCTCATAGACAAACAATATATATATATCTGTCAGGGTGTTCATATACAGTAGGCCTGAGTAGATGCTGAAATGACCAAAAGATTTTATCTGTTTTGTTTTCCCTTTTACTAGTTACTCTGAAGTGACGGGAGGGTTCGACAAACTTCCAAAGGCCCTCTACGACGAAGTCATAAGAGGCGGAGCTAATGTTGTCTTCGACGCCATGGTCACGTGCATTGATCATTCGAAACCGTGCACAGTCACCGTAAAATACAATAAAAAAAATGAGAAACAGGAAAGTCTGCAGGCAGACTTTGTCCTGGTGACTGCCACTGCCAAGGCCACCCTCTTCATTGACTTCCAGCCTCCTTTGCCTCTCAAGAAGACGTACGCCATGCGTCAGGTTCACTATGACAGTGGCACCAAGATTTTCCTCACCTTCAGGGAGAAGTTCTGGGAGAAGGATGGAATCCACGGTGGAAGAAGCATCACTGACCTGCCTATTCGCTTCATCTACTACCCCAGTCATAGTTTTGAGAACAAGGAGATCGGTGTCCTCCTGGCTTCTTACACCTGGTCCGATGACTCCTACCTCTTCCTGGGGAAGAGTGACGACGAGCTGAAAGAAATGGCTCTGAGTTGTTTGATGAAGATCCATGGAGATGAAATCAAAGAGTTGTGCACAAGCGTGGTGGTGCAGAAGTGGAGTCAAGACAAACACAGCCTGGGTGCTTACGCTATCTTCACCCCCTTCCAGCACGACGAGTTTGCTGATGAGCTGTTCCGCACTGTGGGCAGGGTGCACTTTGCTGGAGAACACACAGCGCTGCCTCACGGCTGGATAGAAACAGCCATGAAATCAGCCATAAGAGCCGCCAGGAACATCCATATTCATATTCATCCTGAATAATGGGCTTAATGGTATATCGCAGGGGTCTTCAACAGTGGCCCCTGGGGTCCTCAGAGTTACTACAGGGGGTTTGATAGGATTGTTTATTAATGTTGTACTACTTTAACCCTAGCATCCCAATTATGATAAGAAAAAGTAGCAGATTTCAGCTATTTTCGGGAAAGTACAGAGCCAAATGTACTATTATTTAAAATGTTGATGGCTAGGTTAAATGTCAAAATAGAAATTAACATGAATCCAACTTTTACAGCCCGCCATATTATTATTTTTGTATTTGGTTATAATTTGGGATACTGGTTTTATAAGGAGTTGGAATGTATTATGATTTATGGCTTGTATCTTATTGTTTCCTTTTGTGTTCCTAATAAGGTAAAGGTAAATGATGCTGAATGCTGAGAGAATGACAGAGAGTTGGGTGTGTTGCTGATTGCTGTGTGAGAGTAAAGTCACTGATTGAACCCAGTCCGTGGTCCAGATTGACAGGTCCAGCCTCTGGACGTGCCCTTAACTCCTCATTCGATGTCGACGTCCATGCCCTAGCCGTGATTGGCCGTGCTCAGACTCCTCATCTACAAAACCTCATTCTGCCCTCAGAGCATCAGGGACAAACTGTTAAACTGCAGAGAATCACACCGTCTTGTCCTCCAGCCTTTGTAGCCCTCTTTTGTTTGCTACTTTGCTTAGTTTGGTAGTTTGTTATCTTCAGTTACTCAGCGCTTTACCCTTTTGATCTACAGTTTGAATTGTTCCTTATTACTTCTGTTACAGTTATTCAGAATCCTCATTATTTTGCCTATTAATTCTATATTGTTAACACTTTCTTTTTCACCATGTAGGAGTGTTTGGTATATTTTTGTTTGGTCCTTATTCTTGTATTTTTCTAGTTAGTTATAGTTAGGTTGGTATTTGTAATACTGTTTTCTTTTGGTTAGGGGTTTAGGTTATAGGGATAAACATTTTCTTTCTGAAAATTTTGAGACTGTAAACCAACACCCTAAAATCAATGGTTCTGCAAAGAAGAAGACAAAAATGAGAATTGAATCTCTGCTTAAAAAAATGAAAATAAAACAACCATCTTTTTGGAAAGCTGTTGTCCTTATTATGTTATCCACAATACCTAGAAGGAGGTTGTAACACCAACAAACAAGTCTATGAAGCCATGATAGCCATCTCAGCTAAGTGGTCCTTGGCCTGAAAAATGCTGAACACCCCTTGTGTATCATACATGTGCAACTACTTGTCTTGTCCCAATGTAATATTTTTGACTGCTTGGTAAACATGTTACAGAAAACTTGATGTGTTCATAAAACTTGATTTACTGAATAATCCGCTAACAGTAATTGAAAGATTCATATCTTGTGAATCCTCGCTAGTCGCACAACTCAAGCCTGATCTGCAGTTTCTCTAACACTAACCAGTGATCAAATAAACTGTAGCCTACACATACTGTCCTCAGTATTTAAAATGAAAACTAATTGCTTTTCAAGAATAATTTTTTTTTTTTAGAAGAAACAGTTCTATTGTTTCTAAATGGTTCTATTTGTTGATTCATACAACACCCCAAACGTAATAAATGGATCCAGTTTTGGGGTACCACATACTTTATATGTACAGTACTAGAATTTCGCGGGCCTTCGGCCCGCTCATCCCAGAGTTGCGTTGCCCCGCGTTGCGATACAGAAGTCCACAGATACAGAAGTCCACAGTGACACGCGTTTTATGCAGCTGTTTTGTGTTGCAGCGCGTGCGCGCGCGCGCGTGTAGTGTTGTTGTTGTTATCCATATATGCGCCTGGGTTGGTCCCGTTTGTTCCACGCCAGGTGTCGATGCAGTCGTTTGCGCAATTTGCGTGTTTGCATTATGTTAAGTGTGTAGGCATACCATATTCTGAATGAGCAAAAAGAGGACACATGCGCGCGTGCATGTGGATGTGGACATGCGCGTGCACGTCGTGCATGTGCATGTGTCGTGCGTGGGCGGTTCTGTTAAATTCAGATGTCAAAATAATCTGTAGCCTAACATTAAATTGATCAAATATGCTCTATATTAGTTATGTATTTTTTGAAAGCAGTGGCTCTCAAAGGTGTGATCCAGGGACCCTCATGGTTCCTTGAGGGGGTTCCAAATGGACCCATTATAGGTCTGTAACTCTGAGAGTGTACAAATGGATCCAAGTGGACCCTACAGGTGTGTAACTGTGAGAGTGTACAAATGGAACCAAATGGACTGTTTTATAACTTTTAACTCTGATACTGTACAAATGGAATCAAATGGGACTCTTATGGGTCCATTTGGTTTTACTGTCAGAGTTATGGGGGTCCTTGAAATTAAAAAGGTTGAGAACCTGTATGCAATGGCGTATGTCTTGTAAAAAGAGAGAGCAGCCTATTCTCCATCATATGTTATGCTTTGCTAGGTTGTACAAAATAATATTGGGTCAGTGTAATTTGCAGGAGTCACCGCGCGCACAGCTGCCTTGTCTGTGTTGACATGACATGGGCTTGCAGGACAGAACTTTTATTTGTGACAGACACATAGTTGCTTTGCAGACAATACAATCTGCTTGTCATTGGTCAGTCACAAAGCTAAGAAAACAATGTGAGAGAAAAGGTAAGGACTGGAAAGCGCTGTGTTTGTCTCTGTGTTCCTACGTGAAGACGTGTGTGCTCTGTCTCTCTCTCGCTCTGTTCTCTCTCCTCCCTCTCTGGGGTGTGTGTGTGTGTGTGTGTGTGGGGGGGGGGGGGGGGGGGAGTAGTTGCGCTGCCTTCGACAGTGCTATACTTGTCCAGCAGCGGTGCAGAACCGAGAGAGTGACACATTGTTGTGGATGTAAACGGCGCAACGTGTAGCTCTAAAGTAGTTTGGATTGTGTAGTCGCAGCGGTGCTACAAAGTGAATGTTACAATTCGCACGGTGATATTGTAAGTCGCAAATGCGAGTACGTAGTGGCACTGGCGAGCCCTGTGTAGTGTAGTGCCATTGTCGCGGCATCGCGAGGCGATCCAAATTCCCCCCCCCCCGCGCACGCACGCACGCACGCACACACACACTGTACGTAGCTGTTTGTTGTTGCAGCGCGCGCGTGTGCGTGTAGTGTTGTTGTTGGTATCCATATATGCGCCTGGGTTTGTCCCGCTTGTACCAGGCCAGGTGTCGACGCGGTCGTGTTAGCATTATGGTAAGTGTCCAAGTTAGAATCAGAGTGTGCGCTGTGTAGTTCTTCTTCTTCTAGTAAACAGAAGCCGTGTGTGTGTCACACCAAAAGTGGTGACCTATAGAATCCTGTACATAGAAGCATCACGCAATCGTCTCCCTCCCTGTGTGGGTCACGTGGTGGGCTGTGAGCCAATGGGAGAGGGAATGTAGTGTTGCCAGGTCCGCGTATTGTAAGCGAGTGGTAGTGTGTGTAAGTAGCGTGTTGAATGGCATTTTTTCTGTGCTTGTTTTCATAGACGTGGCAACAAATTAGGCGGGGGTGTCGGTGCTTGTGGCGTGTTTGTGTTTATTATTGATATTGATATTGTTTGCGAGTGTGGACGGGAGCCGGCTTTAGTGGCAGTGCGATGACAATTTTTACGCGGCTGGTGTCGAGTGTGGCCGTGCGGCGCGACATGAGGAGATAGCCGTGGATCGACGCGGAGGGTAAGGCTGTGTCGTGTTAGTGTGTTGTTGCAGTGTGTGTTGCAGCGTGTTGCAGCGTGTCAGTGACGTAGTAGCTGGTGCCTTTTGTTCCTGTGCGTGCTTTTGGGCACATGTTTTCAATTGTAATATAGGATATAAAGGGAAATATTGTCTGGGCTAAGTAGAAATGCGTACACTCACATCCAGGACATACCTGTATAGTTAAGAACAGGCATTCAGCTTTCTTGGATACCCTGCATGGAGTCCTGCTTGGGGCGCCGGTGGGGGATTCCATAGGGGGGACATCAATGCACACGTGGGCAATGACAGAGATACTTATGGGCTGGCGTGATTGGGAGGAACGGTCTCCTGGAGTGGTGGCTTGTTATTGGACTTCTCTGCTAGTCATGGACTGAGCATAACAAACACCATGGTCAAACATAAGGATGCTCACAAGTATACTTCTTGGTACCTGAACCAGAGTACCCTAGGCCAATGATCAATGATCGATTTTGCAATCGTATCAGTTGACGTGCGGCTGTATGTTCTGTACAGCTGCTGAACTGTCAACTGATCACCATCTGGTGGTGAGTTGGTTCAGATGGCGGGGGAAAACCCAAGCGCGTAGTGCGGGTGAACTGGGAACATTTGGAGGAGACCTCTGTCTGGAAGGAATTCAACTCCCATCTCCAGTGGGACTTCTCTGGCATCCCTGTGGAGGTTGGAGACATTGAACAGGAATGGGCAATGTTCAAATAGCCTATATAACTGAAGATGTGAGCTGTGGTCAGATGGTCTTAGGTGCCTCAATGGGCAGTAACCCTCGAACACCCTGGTTAGGTGGACAACTGTGGTCATGGAAGCCAATCATAAAATGTATATTGATATTTATGATATCAGTCATCTACATATTTGACAAATACATTTGAGTATATACACTCTACACAGAAGACGGATGCAAAAGTTATTTCTGGGTTTTTCAGCTACAAACTGTAAAATTAAATGTCCAAAATGTTCCAGCACAGCTGCTCATAAAACACAATAAAACTGGTAAAAGGTGCGAGTTTGTTTAAAGTGCCAGAGTGTGATGCAGAGGGTGTCTGTTAAATTTACATTGCACCCATAACATTGCAACATGTAACACCCTGGTATAAATAAATACAAATGAAATATCCACTACCTGATCATTTCAGATAACTTGTAATGTGAAGTACTTTCCAGCAGGTAGCAGTATGACTTTATAATGCATCTCATTGTTGACATGTATGCCACTGTTCCCATTTACCCTGCAGAGGGAGTAGGCCTACTCATCCTTAATATACTGTATTAGAAAATGTACATCAAACAGGCAATTGACTTGAAAAGTTATTCTTCTACAGGATAAAATGGGAAGGTAAAATACTGAACTTGAAATTAAAGAAAGAAAGAAAGAAAGAAAGACTTTGGCCCACCATGAGCCACCAGAACAGCTTCAAAATCTCTGGAATCCTACTGTAGGCATGGAACACCATTCTAACAAGAGATAGTGTTGTTTGGGAGCACTGTCTAACACCTAAAACTGTGTTCAATTGGGCTGAGATCTGGTGACTGTGAATGCCATAGCCTAGTGTACATATGATTCACTTTATTGTCGCCACCAGGCCGAAGGCATGGGATGAGTGTATGTTTTGCACTCCGTCCGTCCGTCCGTCCGTCTGTGGACAGCTAATCTCTGGCACCGTTGGCTTGCTCACAGCCAAACTCTGCACACACACTCCCTGGATGCCAGAGCTGAACCTCTGCCCCACATTTTCCACATGGGCCTATTATAGCGCCACCAGGAGGCCGCCTATTGCAAAACAATTTTTTTGACAGTACACCTACAGCAGAGCTGCCAAGTTTCAAGACAAGGCAAGAGTGAGACTTCAGTGTCCTGATGCGTTTTATATGATTAACATATTTGTGGATATATATATAGGCTATATAATATAATATTTTTCCTTAAACTGTAAAAGAAAATTATAGCTATAGCATATGATGCTGAATGATAACCCACCTTTTGAATATATAGCATTTAACAAAATGAGTAAAAGAGTTGCACCAGGTGAATAAGAGATGGCCAATCAGGATGGAGTCTGAAAATTCTGAAAGACCCGTTTCGTTTAATGGTTATAGAGAGACTGTGTACCAATTTGCGTGATGTTTGGACAAATCTGACTCATGGCCAATGACAGGCCAAGTTGCGTCACACACACACACACACACACACACACACACACACACACACACACACACACACACACACACACACACACACACACACACACACACACACACGTATACTATATTCCCACACGGAAAGGAAATATATTAAATATATTGAAGCTATGATTCCCTGCTTTCATATGACATGAAAAAACGAAAATTCAAAAAAATCCAATGGCAGTCCCTCAGTCAAATTTAGTCACATATATGCCAATATATGGCAAGTATATGCAGAATATATGCCGCATATATGCCATATTCAGGTTCATATATGTGCATATATGTGAATGTGTATCATATATAGCTTATATATGACCACATTGCTCTGACGTCACTCACTTTACCTCTGCGTTTTGAACCCAGCTTTTGATTGGAAAATGAATGGAAAATGCAACAACAATAGTGACAATAGCAAAGGTCTGTTTGCCTATATGCAAATTTTCACTGAGTTGGGTATGTCACCGGTGTATAGGCCTATTGTCCAATCAGATGAGGGCAAAGCACATAAAAGAGTTCCGAATTGCTGGCCAATCAGAGTGGAGAATAGAACGTTTTTTGCACGATTTAAACGTTTTTAAACGTTTTCAACGATTTAGGCAATTGAGGAGTGTAATACATAGTCTGCTTGCCTATCATTTCTCACTAATAAACTCAACTAATTATGTTAAAAACTGCAGCTGAATCTAATTTTAAAATAGCACTACTCAAATATTGTTTTACCTTTCTTTTTCATTGACAGTTGTGTGGCTGTGGTGTTGATCTACCACAGGGTGGCAGGGTTTCTTTGGTTCTGAGACAGCATCAGATCTAGTAAAATAATCAATACCACAATGTGGTAGACAACTCTGTTAGAAGCTAAAGTCTTGTATTCAAACTTTTCTTGAGTAAAAGTACTGGCATCAAAATATACTTTTAAAGTACCAAAAGTAAAAGTAGGCCTAGTCATTATAGCATCATGTGACATGTCCCAGTTCACAAGTTCAATATAAGCTCAGCGTTTGTAGAACTTTACAATAGGGTGTGTGTGTGTTAAGTAACTAAAGTTTTCAAATAATTGTCTTAATGCCCATGAGCATGCCCAACATATGGGTCAGTCGGATTGGTGGTTCACTCCCTCAGTGTCGTCAGCATACTGAGGAGGTAACCCGTCTGTGTCCCTTTTACTGCAATCTCTCTGCTGATCGATTCAGCAGTGTGGGAGTACTTTTTGTTTTAAAAAGGCCATTGACAATGAAGATAAATTAATGTTTGTTTTGTCCCTAACAAACATTTATCCCATTAACAATAAAGACAATTTAATGTTTGTTTTGACACCATTTGTTCTACATCATCATTACATCACCTAATCATAGCAACATGAGTTAGACTTTAATATATTAGAGTTAGATTAATAGAGGTAATTATATTGAAAAGGGCTTCTATCTCTTCATTAGACCACGTGTGTCCACAGGACATCTTTACGTGTATGTTACACACTTCAATGAATTAGTCCATATCAGTGTGGTTTGATTTTATGACCGTTTTACTAATAATAATAATAAAACTTTATTTGTACAGCACCTTTCATGACATGAAATGCAGCTCAAAGTGCTTTACAGAGCAATGAAGAGAGAAAAAAAAAGAAAAGAAAAGCAAGGCATAAACATTAAAAAACAAGAGCAGTAATGCAATACAGTGAGGACATGAATAACAAAAGAAATTAAAAACACAAATCAATTAAAAGCAAGGGTGTAGAAGTGGGTCTTGAGCTGTGCTTTAAAAATGTCTACAGAGGCTGCCTGTCGAAGGTACAGTGGGAGTTTGTTCCACGCCGTCGGCCCGTAGAAGCAAAAAGCTGCTTCCCTGTATTTTTTAGTTGCCATTTTTTTAGGCAAAGCGAGCAGGCCAGCAGTGGAAGACCTGTACTGGCTTCCTCATTGCCTGACTGGCAGAAACATGCTTGACTCACTGGACATAACAAAATACACTAACAGAAATAACATCACATTCAGTTTAAACAAAATAACAAAAATGCATGACACCAAATAGTTCTGTTATCATAATAGCATACCACTATCACAGTGAGTTGGAACGGACGGAAGGAAGGAAGGACACACGGACGGACTGCAAAACATACTCTCTCCCCATGCCTTCGGCCTGGTGGAGACAATAACATCAGACAGTCACACAGTAGCAGCTTGGGGCCTCCTGCAGTCATTATCACCAAGTTAGCATTAGCTGCTAGCTAAGCAGAACATGACTACAGTACACTAAACATTGTGGAGACACAAGGCTACCTTTTTTCATATGCTACTTTATGTGTCTAAATTAACCCACTCTCTTATATCTCACCTGCAACAAGACAGTTAAACACACACAAAATGAGTGAGACACATGTTGTCCAGCTTGTATCACATTCACCATATACAGGATATTGGCTTCCTCATTGCCTGAGTCCTGACTGGCAGAAACATGCTGACTCACTGGAGTATATTGCCCCCTTGTGGCTTAGAGGAGCTATAGCTCTGTTTTGTTCTTGGCAGGGACGAAACACAGTGACTATTTGTATTTGAGTTGAAAAGAGACTAACATTACATAGAACAATGACAAAATGAAATACAATTAGCATGAACTTTTTAACTATTTGACTTGTAATCCCATGAACTACATTATGAACTTGAGTAAGAATGAATTATAATGAAATAAACAACCAACAAATAGGGGGTGGCTTTGGCTTATCCTACATGTACAGTAGCTGCGTAATAATGTCTTCTCCTTCCTTCTTGTGTGCCAAATACCAACTTCTTCATCCCACAATGGTGCATTCACTCCCTATGTAACTGTTTAACTTTAATGGTGCATTCACTCCCTATGTAACTGTTTAACTTTAATGGTACATTCACTCCCTATGTAACTGTTTAACTTTAATGGTACATTCACTCCCTATGTAACTGTTTAACTTTAATGGTACATTCACTCCCTATGTAACTGTTTAACTTTAATGGTACATTCACTCCCTATGTAACTGTTTAACTTTAATGGTACATTCACTCCCTATGTAACTGTTTAACTTTAATGGTACATTCACTCCCTATGTAACTGTTTAACTTTAATGGTACATTCACTCCCTATGTAACTGTTTAACTTTAATGGTACATTCACTCCCTATGTAACTGTTTAACTTTAATGGTACATTCACTCCCTATGTAACTGTTTAACTTGCGATTGCATGCGATTGCATTCACACCTGCAGTGATCCGCACTCTGCTGCGTGTTTTGGCGGAGTAGAATGCGGTTCTTTGGTGCGCATTAGGATTCGATTGAGCCTTCACATCAAGGGGGCAGGCAGACTTTCCAACGTTTAAAGGATTGCTAAAATGACACATCAGGGTTTGAGACGGGATGTTATTAGAAAGTTACAGTTTCCGTGTTATTATATTCATTACTGTACTGGCCAGGGATGTGCTGGGCCCATAATTCAGCCCGGGAAGTGGAGGTGCGGAGGCAGCGAAACGAAACACAGACGAATCAAGGGCATCACTGCGTGAAAAGAGGAGATAACGGGCAATTACGGGACCGGTATTTTGCCTGTAAACCTCAAGTTTAGCAGCATATACAGTTAATATACGGTAATATACAGGTGTGATGGTACAATTCGGGAGTTTACGGGAGTTTGTTGGAAAGTTTAACGGGAGTTTCCTGTAATATACACATCCGTATTCCATGTTTTTTGCGCAGTGCATGTGGGCGCATTTTAGGTAACTTTAGGTCCTACAGTGACCTAAAATCATTGTCCATGGATGTCATGTTTATACCTGCCACAGAAGACAGTGCTGCATTGTTTTACACAAAAGTGATTTTTTTTTTAGTAGCTCAGGACACAAAGTCCAGAAATTCTAGCTTGATCAAACCAAGTGATGAGACAACCATGGGGAAATCACTAAGGCACACTCCATCTTTTTTATGATTTGTACTTTATTAAATTTCTTTTGTATATGAAACTGACATAGACATAGACAAAACACAACAAAATAAATGCATAACAAAACAAACACATAACAAAACAAAACAAAACAAAACAATATAACAGAGATGCACAGAGATATCCCGCAGTCCTCCCCAGCCCCAATTCCAGACATATTCCTTCAGTGTATTTTTCTAAAGTTGCAGCCCGTTCAGAGCTCACTCAGAGCCAGAAACGAATCAGAGTCCTGATACGTGCATATGGTAAAAGCCCCATTTTAAGTCATAGTCGTCCATCCTATTGAGCAGCCTGTATGACAGTCGCTCGTAAGCGGCCAATAGTCCCATCGATGCATCCCAGAGGGATGGAGCAGGTGCAGATGGAGCCTTCCAGTCCTTGACCAACAGCCTCCTACCTGACATAATGGCCGTTTGTATCCATTCAGCTAAAGGAGGAGCAACATGCCTCAATGTGGCAGGATCCCCCAGAATGAACAGACTGGGTGAAAAAGGAATGTGTATGCCCGTTATTCTCTCCAGTCTTTCATGTATAGCAGTCCAATATTCCTGAATTTTGGGACAGCCCCAAAGCATGTGTAAAAGTGTACCGTCTCTATCCTGACACCTCCAGCATTCAGGACCATCAAGGCACACTCCATCTTAAGGTGAAAACAAGTATGATTGGTTCAATCAAATATTGGTTATATTTCACTTTTTGCACAGTTCACACTCGGATACTGTACTGCAAGTAACATTCTAACACAATAACAAAAAGAAAGCAATATAATACAAATGCTGCACCGTTCTCCTCCTCATCCAAGACCACCTCCTCCTCCTCCAAGTCAACCACCTCCTCATAATAATGATAAAATGTATTTATTATAAACACTTACTTAAAACACAAACACACACACACACACACACACACACACACACACACACACACACACACACACACACACACACACACACACACACACACACACACACACACACACACACACACACACACACGTGTAATGTGATCTACTGTAATAACAAAGTCAAGTCATAGAGAAACAAAACACCGACGAATCAAGGGTGTGAGCGCATTTTAGGTAACTTTAGGTCCTACAGTGACCTTTCAAATTATTTTACTTGTTTATAAAGCTCTCAATGGTCTCGCACCTTCCTACCTACATGACTGCCTGCCGAAATATGTCCCAAACCGCCCCCTAAGGTCTTCCACTGCTGGCCTGCTCGCTTTGCCTAAAAAAATGGCAACTAAAAAATACGGGGAAGCAGCTTTTTGCTTCTACGGGCCGACGGCGTGGAACAAACTCCCACTGTACCTTCGACAGGCAGCCTCTGTAGACATTTTTAAAGCTCAGCTCAAGACCCACTTCTACACCCTTGCTTTTAATTGATTTATTTGTCTTTTAAAAAAAAATATATTCATGTCCTCACTGTATTGTTTATGCCCTGCCTTTCTTTTCTTTTTTGTGTAAAGCACTTTGAGCTGCATTTCATGTCATGAAAGGTGCTATACAAATAAAGTTTTATTATTATTATTATTATTAAAATCATTGTCCATGGATGTCATGTAATACCTGCCACAGAAGACAGTGCTGCATTTTTTTTTACACAAAAGAGATTTCTTTTGATCAAACCTAGTGATGAGACAACCATGAAAATCACTAGGGCAAACTTTATTTCTCCTGCTGCTGCCCCCCACCCCCCAGGCAGGCCAGCCCAGGTCATTGTGAGGTCAGCAAGCGCGCTGTCTCTCTGCATGTTCAAAGCTCAGCTGGACAACCTAAAAACCCAACGAAAATATTGTTACTGCCATGACCAAATCCGCCAAAAGAAACTTTATTAATGATAAAGCTGAGGAAAACAAAAACAATCCTCGAGAGCTCATGGAAGCTACTCAACAACCAGAAACTGAAAACCAGGTTTTCAAACATAAACATTAAAGCGAACGACACTCTCATCACTGACAAGCTTGATGTGGCCAACCACTTGAACATCTTCTTTACAAACATAGCAACAACGCTGGTTAACAATCTGCCCTCCCACTCTGGGCTCTTTGGTGTAGAGCACATTAAAACCTTCTACAGAAACCTAGGTGTTTGTAAAGACGATTTTAAACTAGTTATGGTAACAACTGATGAGGTACTTAAGAAACTGAGTGCCCTCCAACCCCACAAGGCCACTGGCAGTTCCAATCTGGTTTCAGAACATCCCACTCCACTGACACATGCTTTCTCTATTTGAGCGACCACATCAAACAAGAGGTGGATACTGGCAAATACTGCGGCATGGTCATGCTGGACCTCCAAAAGGCTTTTGACACCGTGAACCACTCCATACTGGTTAACAAGCTAAAAGCAATTGGTTTCGATAGCACATCAGTGAGCTGGATGCAATCCTACCTGGAGGGGAGAGAACAGATGGTGGAAGTGAACGGAACACTGTCCCCCTGTCCCCCCGTCCCAGTGAGCTGTGGCGTTCCACAAGGAAGCATACTAGGGCCTTTACTGTTCCTAATATATGTAAACGACATGACTTCAGCTTGTGACTGCAACTTGTTCCTGTTCGCAGATGACTCGGCACTGCTGGTCTCGGACAGGAACAAACTGCAGGTTGAAAAGGCCCTCAGCTCTGAACTCGGTAGAATCTACACCTGGCTCGCTGAAAAACTGAATCAATTTTCTTTGGATCTAATTAATGCTGTCAAAAATAACGCGTTAACGATGTTAATTAATTGCGTTAATTAATTGCGTTAAAATATTTAACGCAATTAACGCATGCGCAGTGTTCCCCCTAACCTTAGAGTATAAGCCCCTAACGCGAGGCTCAGGAACGTCCAGTGCATAACAAATCTGTCACTGTGTAGCGCACAATCATGATTGAACAACACCAGAGAGATACACTGTAGCTTGTGTATTGTAGTTGGGTTCAATGGGTTGCCAAGTGGTTTGATTCTGTAACTCTGTTGCGTTACTTTGTCTGCCTACAGTGCCTAGCAAAGCCCCTTTGGATCATCATTCATTAGGCTACACACAGTCACACACACACACACGCACACACACGCCTCCTCCAGTCTTCTTCCTCCGCACGCATGCACACACGCACACTACTAGTGCTGTGTAGCTATCGGGATCAGACGCAGCGCTCTGCAAGAATCCCTCACAACACTTTATAGTACCGTCGGGTCCGTCGCAACTTGTGGACAGTTTGAAAATGCGGGTCCTACGTGCATTAAGCCATTAACGTTGGTCCGCCTGGTTTCGTTTTGTCCAACGCGATTACGTGAATCAGCATGGCTGCGCCTGCAGTAGGCTATTACCAAAACAAACACATGGTACTTTTGTGTCGCACATGGAAAGCAACTGAAAACGACCATGGATATAAAGACAGTTCTCCTGTGCTGCTGTGCACAGCGCAGATAATGCACAACTCCAGGTACGAACCAAAACACTGACTGAAGCTGATCATTCACGACTAACTATCTCCAGAGTCCTGCAGTCCCGCAATGAAGGAGAGACAATCTCGTCTCTCACTATAGTCCACTTCTCTACAATGCCATTCTAGCCTTAACACCTACATTTATATGTTATTCAATATATTACTTTAGCTCAAAATATAGGCTTTTCTAAACCAAGCCCTGTTTCAAAAATGGTTATGTGCCATGTTATTGTATTTTGTGAATTAACTATAGTCTACAGTTTAACCCATTGATTCTCAGTCATTTTAATTTCAAGGACCCCCAAATGAAATTGATAGAAAGTAGCCTAGGCCATTTCATTATGATTTTTATCTCTGGACTGGGACCCCAGTCTCCATCCATCTATCCATCTTCAACCGCTTATCCGTGGTCGGGTCGCGGGGCAACAGCTCCACCAGTGTTCCAGACTTCCCTCTCCAGAGCAACATTAGTGACTTCCTCATGGGGGACCCCAGTCTACATGGCCAAAAGCCAGTGTTAATTTAACTCAAAGTGTAGGCTAGGCCTACAAATGCTCACATCATATATAAATGCATTAGAAAACAAAAAACGAATTTATATCCGCTTTCTGTCATTTATATTAACATTTCCACAACAATATACAGGAAAATATGGCATATTTTGGACATAGTTCGAATGGTGATTAATCATGATTAAATTAATTTTAAAGCTGTGATTAATCTGATTAAAATTTTTAATCATTTGACAGCCCTAGATCTAATAGTAATCTCAGCAAGGCAAATGGCTTCTTGGTTAGAGTGGGTGACAATGTTATCACACGTAAAGATGAAATGACCTACCTAGGTTCCATCCTGGAGGCTAATCTTTCCGGTGATAAAATGGCCACCAACGTAATCAAAAAAGTCAACCAAAGAACAAGATTCCTTTACAGGATCTCCTCACTGGTCAACAAAAACACCTTGAAGACCTTAACATGAGCCCTCGTACAAGGTTTCTTTGACTATGCATGCACCTCCTGGTACCACAGCACCTCAAAGGCCCTTAAAACTAGGCTCCAGACTTCCCAAAACAAACTGGTCAGGCTCCTACTTGGCCTCACCCCCCGAACCCACCTCACCCCTGCCCACTTTGACAGACTGGGATGGCTTAGGGTCAACGACAGAGTACAGCATCTTGCAATGGGTCTGGTCCACAAGATTCGATACTCCACCAAGATACCCATGTACTGTCTAGATACTTCCTTAATGTTAACGAAGTCCACACCCACAACACCAGAGGGAGTGCAACGAACCATGTACAACCCAGATTCGGCACAAACAAGGGACTAAATTATTTTCGCTCCTATGCCACCAAAATGTGGAACGCTCTACCAACAGTCATTAAGACATGCGAATCCCTTGACTCCTTCAAAACCGCTCTCAAAGGGCACCTACGGACGGCTGCAATTCGAAACTGGCCCCCGTAAAAATCTGAATCCCCCCCCCCCCTTTTTTTCCCCTCACTGTATATGTTTCTTTTCCCTTTTTACCTCTATGATGAATTCCTGTTCTGTTCTTTGACTATATAGAAGTGTCTATTTGTACGTCTCTAAATGTTTTGATGAATTGAACATGGTGGACCCTCTTGTAAACATTTAATAATAAAAATCCAAAAAATCAAAACAATGATTTTTCTTTTATACGTGGTGCCAAAGTTTGTGTTTTCGCCATTGAGAATGCATTTGGTGTTTAAATTAAATAACTCAGAAACTATAAAACATTTCAAAGTAAAAAGTTCCAGCATGTGTCTCCACAGTCAGCTGAATTTTAAAAAAAATTATGGATTTTCTAGGTGAAAGTGATTTTCACCCATTTTTGTGTGGGTGCACAAAGTGTTTGGGTCGTCCACTCACAGTTAACAGTCTTTGTATTGAGTTTGTGCTTGAAATGTACTGTAATTCTGCAAACTGTTAATAAATATTTCAATCAATCAATGTTGCGCGACACGTGACGTCACACGGCCAACACCACAGTACTATGAAGCCTTAACACGTGCATCTACCATACTCTAAGGCATCTACCCACAGCTGTAGGCCATAGCCTATAGTTAATTAGTCTGCCTCTTCCAGTGTGGAGTGTGTACAAAAGGACTGGTTTACACCTTGGACGTCATGTTGAAAAGTGGGCTGTTCCTCTTAAAGGTGGGTGAGTATAAAACGTCTGCACGCTGTGTGTAGTATTAGTATCACTAGTTACTGCCTGTCAGGATGAAGACCTGCAGCGGAGCTTTGCTGCTCTTCCTCTTCTGTGTGTGTGAGGCTGGGACCAACTTTGAGCTGAGCATTGACCACCATGAGAACCCAGAAGAACATGAGAACCCAGGACCAGTGAGGATCACCACTCCAGATCCACACGGTAGGGATGATCCAGGCACTTTAATATGCTTGTGCAAAACTCCATGTACCCACGTAACCCGCCCCATTGCTGTCTAACTGACCTACACGCTCACGAGAAGTTATTTTGGCAGAAACCATAAATCAAATGTGCGATGCATCAAATATAGCTCCCTTGCGTTCTTTGTAGAACAGGTCCTGCAGCTGGCTCCCCTTGGCTTGAACACAAAGGTGTACTGTATATTTGCATGTCTATGGGAGGGTCGCACCACGGAATGGACACGTCCGTGAATGGGCGAGGGGCCAATGGACGAGCAATATGCTCGTTTTTGTCAGTCTGTTTTCAAGGAGAGGTGAGATCGTCTTATTGTGAATACGCCTCTGGCTATAAGATGACTTGTTTTAAACACTGATGACAAGTGATACATACAAATATCAGCCTGTACAATTTCTGAGATGACTGCAAAAAAACTAACTTTTTTGGACAAGTAATTAATAAAAATCACGTCCATGTGAAGTGAGGGGCGCTCTTATCATACGTCATCATACATCATCTCATTTCGGCCAAACAATTTGCGTCCTCACCTTCGTCTTCGATGTTTGTGTTTACACAATGTTTGTGTTTACTGCCAAACTGTTAAAACGCCGGAATTGTTAATAATAATAATAATAACAAAGTGGATTATCTTATTTTGCTCATGTTTGTGTTTTGTAATTACTCTTTATTGACTGTCTTACTAGTCATTAAGGAGTCTGACAAAAAACTGCTCCTGAGAAACAAGGACTATGAGGAGCTTCTACAGATCTTGATAAATGGTCTTCCAAAGACAAAGGATCCTAAGAAGATTATTATAGTGGGAGCTGGAATGGCCGGCCTCACTGCAGCCAAGTTACTGGGTGATGCTGGGTATTCGGTAGGTGAACCTTGTTATGTTATTGTATCATTGTGTTACATTGCGTTGCACAGTGGTGGAAAGTAACTAAGTACATTTTCTTAAGTACAATTTTGAGGTATTTGTACTTTAATTGAATGTTAATTTCCAATATATTCCAATACAATACAATACAATTTCCCACTACATCTAATGATCCAAATTTGGACTTTTATTCTATTGCTTATTTGAATACTTTAGTTACTAGTTCCTTGTAGTTTTTGATTATTATTACAAAACATACATTAACCACTTAAACCCTATACACATTCGGCCATTTGAAAATAGCTGATCCACAAGCTCACAATGTGCCGCGATGTGACCTTGTAGATCTGCTATTTTCAAAAAGATTTTCATACATTTGAATACTTGAAATGGGACATTCTGCATAATGAGTACTTTTACTTTTGGTAGCCTACTTTTGAAGTATACATTTAGATGCAAATACTTTTGTACATTTTGAATTCCAAACTTTTACTTGTAAAAGAGTATTTCTATATTGCAGTATTGATACTTTTATAAATAAATATTAAGTAAAACATGTGATCAAGTTATTCACCACTTGCGTTGCATTGCGTACCGTTGCGTTGCTAAAAGACCACTTTAACACAGGTCCTCAATAATATATAATAATAATAATAATAATAACTAGAAAAGGATCGGATATTCAGTTCAGGGAAAGCAGTCTCTTTCTCCAATTTGGAGAACCAGATTACCACATTTGTGGGTGAAGGGGGGTTCAGAGTTCCGGGTCGGCTCGCCAGGTCTGGGTACCATCCGGTACCAGAACCATCCATGCAAGGGAATCCTTTCAGGACACAAAAAACCTGAACTGAAAGGCCAGGTGTCCAAATCAGTCTTTGTTTCAAAATCACTGTTGTACAACATAAAATAAATCTATCAATTCATGAGTAAATAACCTGATTTGATCAGGATCAAGTTCTTTATACATGTTTCCCACTAAACAAATCAGTTTCTAGCATTGTTACGGCCCTTTAAACTTGGCTCAACCAAGGGCTAACATAAAAGGACACAAAGTCAGATCAAAAGTTTACAAAAATATTACACATTTATTTAAAATCCTACATTGCAAAACAGGGACTGATGGACAAGAATACTTACGACCAGCCCATATGAAACTTAACTAATAACAGCAACAAAAAGGGAACACAACTGTTCAGTTTGGGTGTTTGGGAGACAATGAGCTGCTGGCCACAAGTCCTCTTATATAGCCTGCAACTAATCAAGAACAGCTGACACAAGGTGTGGCAGCCAGAACTATCAGGTGATTGACAGGTGAGGCACTTTAGACCAACAGAGATCAGCAAAGCCAAAGGCACTACAACAGAACAAAGTAAAGACAAAATTTCACAAAACGGCAATTTTCATTGGCTCATAAAACCTTCATTCTTTCACTTAAAAAAACGTACTATACTTTCCCATGTCCGTATAGGTCCAAAGTTCATGTGTAGAAGTTTTTGTGCATTCTGATCAAAGATCCTGGGAGGAGATGCATTTTAATTGATTTTCATATAATTCAAAATGGCGGGTGATCGAGAGGTCAGAGGTCAAAAGTAAGAGCACCGTTCTTGTTCGGCATGAGGAGACGCATATGTGTGTCGAGGTTGACGGTTGCTGACGGTCAAACGGTTCATGAGCTATGTGTGGTCAAAGTTTGCATTTTCAATATAGCGCCACCCTTTGGCCAATGGTTGTGGGCTTCGCATCCTCACCGTTTGGCATGGCCCTCTACCATATCTCCAAATTTCGCGAAAACCGACTGCACGGTCCAGCCAGAACTGCTATTTTTGGCGGAAGAAAAATAACTACAAATCCAATAAAGGACCAAGTCCTTTCAGGACTGCTTGGTCCTTTAATAATAATAATAATAATACGGTAATTTAATTGTATTATATTATCCAAAGCCCTTTACATAGATTGTGCTTTACATTCACCCATTCACACACACACACACACACACACACACACACACACACACACACACACACACACACATTCATACACAGATGGAAGATGAAACCATGCAAGTCACCAACCTGCACATCGGGAGCAATTAGGCGGGGTACAGAGTCTTGCTCAATAACCCTTCAACACTAACTCTGGGGGAGCCAGGATCGAACTGGAAACCTTGCGGTTTCCGTCCAGCCACTCTACCCCTGGTCCACTGCCACCTCATAATAGACAACAATGATAATGCCTGTGAAGAGATATTAAAGTGCTCCTTTAATTGCGTTGTGGCAGTCCTTTGGCAGGGGTTGGTCACTGGTAAATGTAGACCCTGTAAACCTCAAGGTCAGCTGTCCTCACTGTCAATTGAAAAGATGAAAGAGAACGAAACGACAGAAAAAAGAAAAAAAAATGAAAAATATGTTTTGCTGTGTTGTTTGGTCTTCAAGGTAACGGTACTGGAGGCTAGTGATCGTGTTGGAGGACGTGTGCTCACTCACAGAAGTGAAGACGGCTGGTATGCAGATCTAGGACCAATGAGAATCCCCAGTTTCCAGAAGTGAGTTTCTTGGATAGCTAGAAGACTAGTCATGAAATACAGTGTTCCAAAGTACCGTCCACAAATCCCATACAAATACTGTATGACAAACATATAGTTGAAGCACATTGACTCGCTCAATCATGAATCTCTCTCTCTGTCTCTCTCTCTCTCTCTCTCTCTAGAGATGAGCGAGCCTGTCATTCTCAGTGGTGGCAGTAATGTGGTGTTTATGTTCATGGCCTTTCTTATGCAGGCACAAAGCGTCTTAGCTCAACCTTTGATGTTTGGCAGTGTTAACCTTAATTTCACCAAATTTATGAACAACAATGTACACTCCTAATGTGTCCAAGACAAATACAGCAGTTGGCCCCTTGAATTAATGTATTTAAAATGAAATAATAATAATATAATAATATCTCAAACTTATATAGCGCTTTTCTGAGTACCCAAAGGCAAGGCAACTTTATTAGAAAAAAGGAAAAACACTAAAAGCTAAAAAAAACATTAAAAAGACAGTGAAAAGGGTTAGCTAGGGAAGGCAATATTGAAGAGGTGGGTCTTGCGGGCGGTTTTGAAGGTTTGGAGGGTGGGGACATCTCTGAGTGCCTTAGGGAGGGCATTCCACAGGTTTGAGGCAGCAAAGGCAAAAGCTCTGTCACCCCACGTACGGAGTTTGGTCTTGGGGACGTCGAGGAGGTTTGCATCACCAGACCTGAGGGAGCGGGAGTGTTTTGAAGTGGATTCTTTGTTTGACCAGTAGACGGTGAAGGTCACGGAGGACTGATGTAATATGATCTCTGGAACGGGTATTGGTAAGTAGACGGGCAGCTGAGTTCTGGACATATTGCAGTTTATTGAGCACTTTGGAGGTGGTGCCGTAGAGGATACTGTTGCAGTAATCAAGGCGGGATGTGATGAAGGCGTGGATGAGTGTTTCAGCTGCGGAAAATGACAGGGAGGGTCGGAGACGGGCAATGTTCTTGAGGTGGAAGAAGGCGGTTTTGGTGACTTGGTTAACATGGGGGAGGAATGAAAGGGTGGGGTCAAAAATGATGCCAATTAGGTTGCGGATGCGGGTGGAGGGTGTAACAGTGGATCCGTCAAAGTTTAATGAAAAATCTTAAATATAATAATCTTAAATACACAGATATAGGCTAATATTGTTATAATAATCTTCTTCACCAGAATTATGTTGGAGATTAACAACCAAATGGATGTGAAATTGAACACCTTTCATGAAACGAATAACAACACATTCTACCTGGTTAATGGAGAGAAACACAGAACTTCTGATGTCATTAAAGACCCAAACATCCTGAATTACACTCTTCTGCCTGATGAGAGAGGAAAGTCAGCTGATCAACTCCTTAAAAACGCTCTGAAGAAGGTCTGTAGAGAACTACTGTATAAAGAATCACATTATCAGCTAGTGCCACAAAATATAGTAATTTCCACTACTTAAAATGATTTGGGTTGTTGCAGGTTTGGGAAGAAGTGGAACTTTATGGTGTCCAAGCCATGCTGAAGAAGTATGACCAGTACTCTGTAAAGGTAAGGTAAATATAACTGTACTCAAGTATGCACACCAGCTAATGATTGATTACTAAGCTACAGTATCAACTAATCTAAAAATAATTTCATTAATCAAAATATCTAATATCTAATCCATTTAAGTTTATTGAGTAAAATAGTTTAGACAACCACTTTTGTACTTTTGCACTAAGTAATACTGATGAGTACTGTGCAGCCACTTCGATTAAGTTGAGAGATACAAGAAAGTTGATCTTTCTGTTTAAGTGTTAAAATTCAAATTCAAATACGAAAAGTCAATTGAAATGAGACAAAAGTAAATGTATTATGCAATAGCATTTGCCTTTAATCTATAGATGTGCTCATTCTATGACAATTAAAACAATAAATAAAATGTATTTTTCAGTACAGTCCCCATCTCCACCCTTGTTTAGTCGTTTGTCAATGTATTCTTGATAGCTGGGGGCGCACTTGTAAAGATTTGGCTTTTGGTTTTTTAATTTTGGCGTGGTGTTAGTAATGGGTATATGGTTTTCAAACGTGTTGGGTGCGCCCCAAAAAAACTAGTCTCCAAAAGCCAAATCTTGGTGTGTGTGTGTGTGTGTGTGTGTGTGTGTGTGTGTGTGTGTGTGTGTGTGTGTGTGTGTGTGTGTGTGTGTGTGTGTGTGTGTGTGTGTGTGTGTGTGTGGATGGAGTGATTTGCATAAAGGCACTAATAAATGCAGCATTTACTATTTATACCTTGAACAGGACTATCTTGTGACTGAAGGAGGGCTGAGTCCAGGTGCCATAAAGATGATTGGGGACATCCTGGATGTGGCTTCTCTCTTCTACACAGCGCTGACGGAAATTCTATATGATCAAAGCGATATCAATGACAAGACTACGTAAGAATCTAGTTCCAAATCCTAATCAGTCAGTCAACAACTGTAACTGAACTTGACAAGTCACAAGATTACATAAGAGAAGACGAAGATAGTATTGGTACTTGGAACCAACTTAACAATGATTCCAAGTCAAACTACCGGTACACTATATTAGCATTCTCATATTGTGGTATAGCTGCATGCAGTCGTCTGTATAGGGTCTGTAAGGTCCTAGGTTTTAATCCAGCTGGGGGCGCTGTGGGCGCTGGAGGCGTGTCTGTTCTCTCCTCCGCTTCATCAGCGCCCATATCCTAGGTGGAGTTAGCAAAACGGCATTACTGTGTGGAGTTTGCATGTTCTCCTCGTGTCCCCTATAGGGTAGGTACCCTACAATAAACATGAAATACGTCCTACTGGGGAAACTCCCCCCTGTCGGGTGATAAGAAGCAGCCTGCTCACTCCTCAATCATGCATTGAAGGAAGCATGAGCTCAGTTCGGGGCTCTCTCCAGGTTGGCAGAGATTAGGCAATTAGCCCTTGGCTAAACCCCACCCCAAAAGCGATTGTCCAATGCCAATCCAAATAGTTTAGCAACTGACACTGTTGCTAGGGTGGGCAAGCTTTTGTCACCTTAGCCACCATAGCTGTCAATGCAATTTTGGATGGCTGTGTTATTGAACACATACACAGCTTAATGTCGGGAAAGTTACACGACAATAATACACAATAATACTAATCAGTGAATCACCATAGTCTTACCGTACATTAGATGAAAACTCCTGTTGGACAGTCATTAAAGTTGAATGAGTTGGACTGGGCCCATAATTCAGCCCGGGAAGTGGGGAGGTCCTCTAGGCGTGCGGCCAAAGGCTGACCTAAAATCATTGTCCATGGATGTCACAGAAGACAGTGCTGCATTGTTTTACACAAAAGGGATTTTTTTTAGTAGCTCAGGACACAAAGTCCAGAAATTCTAGCTTGATCAAACCAAGTGATGAGACGACCATGGGAAAATCACTAAGGCACACTCCATCTTAAAGGACAACTTTAGTTTTTTTCAACCAAGGTTCATCTTTTAGGTTGTTGTTAGAGAAAGTAAAAGATGAGTGTTAATTTTCTTTCGTTTTAGCGATTTTAGCTATATTTGACAGGGGGGTGGGGGCATTCGAACATGGGGCTAAATATGTATTTCTTTACACAATTTTAAAGCAATTTATTTTTGAATTATTTATTATAGTCCTTACTAGACCCCAAGAAATTACATCTGACCACAAAAGATCTACTGAATGTGAAGGGGGTGACAAACTGACCTGTTGAGCCATACAACACAGTATGACAGCCCCTAGTACCCCCCTTCACATTCAGTAGATCCTGTGATCTTTTAGTGGTCAGATGAAATAGTTTTTTAAAGCTGCATTATGTGACGTTCCTGTTCTACCATACTCAATCTCCTAGGGCTGACATTTTAACCAATAAGTCTGTGCTATTACCCTGCCTAAATACGGAGGAACTGAATTTTGACCTTCAGTTAAAAATGATTGGCAAACCAGAGACAGGATTGTGCCAACAGCAATGCAGTATTACTTGTGACATTACCATGACTGGTGAAAGTAATAATATTACACAGACCTACAGGAGAGTTGAAGGAGAAGGAGGATGTCTAATCAAATTTATCTGAAAATCTTCGTAGTTAAACACAGATTTAGTATTCAAGTGCTTATCTTATTTAGCAAATAATGCCAAGAAATATAGTAAGGTTTAGTCATCCTTTACTAGCCTGTTTAACCAAATTAAAATAAGTTAACCATTACGTCATTATGATTCCCACAAAAATATTTGAATAACCATCTGTACGTTAGTTCATCATCATTATCATCACCTTTATTTATACTCTTATACAGTTGAGGGCAAGCCCTCATTTTCAAAAAAACAATACATCAAACTATTATAAATCAGGAAAAATTACAAAGGAACTTTATACAGAACAACCATCAGTAAAATAAATCAATTGAAGCAGGAGCAATCACGGTGAAAAATGTTCTGGAGCATTCCTTTGAACTGAACGAAGGATTGCAGGGAGCTCAGTTTTAAAGAATTTTGGAGTTCATTCCACGAAGTTGGGCCATTGACAGAAAAAGCTGTCTTTCCCAACTCTGTCTGGGTCAGAGGAACCTTGAGCCTTAAGAAATCACTAGAGCGGGTCTGATAGGTGCTATAGTTGATGCGTTCTGTCAACTATCACAGTTTTAAGTGTATTTTTGTACAAGATTGAAGAGGTTCACTAAGTGACTTTTTATCTGTTTTGTTTTCCTTTTTAACTAGATACTATGAAGTGACAGGAGGGTTCCACCTCCTTCCAAAGGCCCTACACGAAAAAGTCAACGCTTCTGTTCATCTCAACACCAAGGTCAAGTGCATTGATTATTCGAACGATGGCGTCCATGTGCACGCTGACAATGGCACGTGGCAAGCACACTTTGTCCTGGTAACTGCCACTGCCAAGGCCACCCGCTTCATTGACTTCCAGCCTCCTTTGCCTCTCAAGAAGACGTACGCCATGCGTCAGGTTCACTATGGCAGCTCCACCAAGATTATCCTCACCTTCAGTAAGAAGTTCTGGGAGAAGGATGGAATCCACGGTGGAAAGAGCATCACTGACCTGCCTATTCGCTTCATCTACTACCCCAGTCATAGTTTTGAGAACAAGAAGATCGGTGTCCTCCTGGCTTCTTACACCTGGTCCGATGACTCGACCCTCTTCCTGGGGATGAGTGACGAAGAGCTGAAAGAAATGGCTCTGAGTTCTTTGATGAAGATCCATGGAAATGAAATCAAAGATCTGTGTACAGGCGTGGTGGTGAAGAAGTGGAGTCAAGACCAATACAGCCTGGGTGCTTACGCTTTCTTCACCCCCTTCCAGCATGAAGAGTTTGCTGCTGAGCTGTTCGCCAACGTGGGCAGGGTGCACTTTGCTGGAGAACATACAGCGCTGCCTCACGCCTGGATAGAAACAGCCGTGAAATCAGCCATAAGAGCCGCCAGGAACATCAATAATGCAGTGGTAGGTTTAATGGTGTATTACAGGGGTCTTAAAAAGGGGTTCGGGTCTTCAGAGTTACTGCGGGCAAATCTTTGTTTGATAGGATTATACATAAAAATGTATAACTCAAAACAATGCAATTACTGAAGAAAATGCCAGTAGGCCTACTATATTCAGTCTCTGTTTGTTACAGGATACGTCAACTTATTATTATTATTATTATTATTATTATTATTATTATTATTATTATTATTATTATTATTATTATTATTATTATCCTGCCACCCTAATAGACAGCGCAACACCCTGTCCTTTGTCCGCCTTCTCCTACCAAACCACACCGTTTGCACACATCTCACCAACTGTACAAATATTACTTTTGTCAGACACACTGTTATTGCGCAACATTTCGCTGTGATGCAAATTACATCACAAAGGGGAGGTGCCGGGGAATGATGCCCGGCACCTACCCTTTTCACTGCACACACACACACATACACACACGCACGTGCGCGCACACACATACACAGGCCACAGCAGCACGGTACAGTACAGTACAGTACAGTACAGTACAGTACAGTACAGTACAGTACAGTACAGTACAGTAGAGTAGAGTGGAGTACAGTGGAGTACAGTACAGTGGAGTATAGTACAGCGGAGTACAGTACAGTACAGTAGAGTAGAGTGGAGTACAGTGGAGTACAGTACAGTACAGTACAGTACAGTACAGTACAGTACAGTACAGTACAGTACAGACGAGAGCAGTACAGTACAGTACAGTACAGTACAGAGCACAACAGAGGAGTACAGCACAGTACAGTACAGTACAGTACAGTACAGTACAGTACAGTAAAGTGGAATACAGTACAGTACAGTACAGTACAGTACAGTACAGTACAGTACAGTACAGTACAGTACAGTACAGTGGAGTACAGTACAGTACAGTACAGTACAGTACAGTACAGTACAGTACAGTACAGTACAGTACAGTACAGATGAGTACAACACAGTGGAGTACAGTACAGCGGAGTACAGTACAGTACAGCGGAGTACAGTACAGTAAAGTGGAGTACAGTACAGTAAAGTGGAGTACAGCACAGTAAAGTACAGTACAGTACAGTACAGTACAGTACAGTACAGTACAGTACAGTACAGTACAGTAAAGTGGAATACAGTACAGCACAGTGGAGTACAGTACAGTACAGTACAGTGGAGTAGAGTGGAGTAGAGTAGAGTGGAGTAGAGTGGAGTACAGTACAGTACAGTACAGTACAGTACAGTACAGTACAGTACAGTACAGTACAGTAGAGTAGAGTAGAGTAGAGTAGAGTAGAGTACAGTACAGTACAGTACAGACGAGAGCAGACCAGAGGAGCACAGCACAGTACAGTACAGTACAGTACAGTACAGTACAGTACAGTACAGTACAGTACAGTACAGTACAGTACAGTACAGTACAGTACAGTACAGTACAGTGGAGTACAGTACAGTAAAGTGGAGTACAGTACAGTACAGTACAGTACAGTACAGTACAGTACAGTACAGTACAGTACAGTACAGATGAGTACAACACAGTGGAGTACAGTACAGTGGAGTACAGTACAGCGGAGTACAGTACAGTACAGTGGAGTACAGTACAGTAAAGTGGAGTACAGCACAGTAAAGTGGAGTACAGCACAGTACAGTACAGTACAGTGGAGTACAGTACAGTACAGTGGAGTACAGTACAGTACAGTACAGCGGAGTACAGTACAGTACAGTGGCATACAGTCGAGTATAGTGGAGTACAGTACAGTACAGTACAGTACAGTACAGTACAGTACAGTCAGGGACGAAATGTTCTTATAATCGTCAAGCAAAACAAATTTGCCCTTTCCAACCAACTGGATATATGAAAACATCATGGGTTGCCATGTTTTCTTTTCCAAGTAAAAAAAAACCCAGTATCGACTATCGCCCTCTCGCTATTGTCTTCTTCCCATTTGCGACGCGTGGCGCTAGGATGAGCGGGCCGAAGGCCCGCAAAATGCTAGTTATTATTATTATTAAGGAGTGGACCAGAGCTATAGGTATAGCTATGAGTTTACTGTCAAACACAATCCACTGGCTGAGTCTGAGACGGTTTTTATGTTTTTTGTTGTCTGCTGTTGCATTAATCATCGCAATGGAGATTTGGCCTGGACCCCCTGGAGGCTGGTCGCAACCGTGGAATGCAGATCTAGCTGTTCAGAACATTTGCGACGTTGTGAGTATAGATATAATATGACAGGATCAACTGTTATTTCATTGTTAGAATGACATGATCGCCAAATGAGGCTAGGCTACAAAACAGTTTTTGACCAGGTGTATTGTTTAATCGCATAATGTACAGATGGAGTCGGATGTAGAGCGGAAAACGGGGAACAACTACATAGTTTTCCAAGCCATTTTCTACAGGACCCAGATTGTAGCTGGAACAAACTACCTCATCAAGGTAATGGACAATAGCCTCTTAAACTCAATACATTGGGGGGAAACTCAGAATCAGAGTAAATTCCAGTGGTGGAAAAAGTACTTACTAGTACTTACTATAGTTACTTAAAAGTATCAGTACTGCAATGTAAAAGTAACTTAAGTCAAAAGTAAACATTTTAGTAAACAACAGTATTGGCATTAAAATATACTTAAAGTACCAAAAGTAAAAGTATGCAGAATGTCCCATTTGGCATTTCACAAGGTATCATACAGTAGCCTATATATAAAATAAAATAGCAGATCTACAAGCTCACAATTCATTGATGCCTTGTGACTTGTAGATCATGCTATTTGTTTTTAAATCATTATTAAAGTAAAGCTAAACTAAATATTTGCCTCTGATAGTAGTAGTGGAGTAGAAGTAAACGTATTACATTGGAAACACTCAAGTACAATATTTAGATTTACTGAAGTAAAGTAATGGAGTAAATGTATGAAGAATATAATCTACAAAGGAGAGAGTGCTTTTCCTCTCCCCATAGAGCATAATCAGACCTTAAATACTTAGACTAGAAAATACTCAGGCAAAAATACGGAGAAGTTCTGCAGACAGATAGATAGATGAAGAAGCACAGGCAAGCAGATGAAGGTTCCGGAGTTCCATTTTATTTGCAGAGTTCAGTACAGCATCAAACAGCCATGGGGCCGGAGCCCCATGGATCCTTCCCTCAGCCCCTCGGCCTCCGGACTAACACACACTAAGATAGGCATTTACAGTAGACCTTTATACAACTGAAAGACAGAGACAAAGGTGGTCTCAGGTTACCCCACCCCCCTGTACAAATGGTCAAACATGCCTAAATAAGGTGATTGTCACCAGGAAGGACAGAGCTAGGAGGCACAGTAGGTGTCCTGGCCTACTATCAGCAAACCCCCCATTTGTTTGGTCAAGCCCTGTTCTGAAATTCCTAGCCTCTGTGTCCTGACTTGTTTTGCCCTGCTGAAAGACAATGTAATGTCACACTACACTAAACAGTTGTTTAAGCTATATTAGTGTTAATTGTGATTTCCATATACATCATAACCTCCCTTTGAGACAATCATGTCTCATAAAAACGAATATGGAACCACAATTATTGACCCTCGTCCTCCCTTTGGCACTGACTGGAACATCAAGATGACACAAAGAAATCAAACAATTACAGTAGAATTAAAAATGGCTTACAAACTTCCAGGCATTCAAATCACATAACTCGTTACCAGTGTTCTCATTCCATTACAGTATTATCATCGGTGTGCTTATAGAACTCCCTTCTGTGTTCTCTCTTACACACTAACAACTTCTCTGTACTGTAATCAACTTCACTTTTAACCTTTACATAACTCAAAACATGATCATTGACATAAATGATAACCCGTAAACATATATCTGACATTTAAACACAATACACCGTCGCTGAATCCAACCCTTTTTGCTTCACTCCAAAGCACCCAATTATTGAATACAAAGTGTGTTACGGTTCTTCAAACTTTACATCTGATGCTCTTAGCATCAGTTAATGTTAAGGATAAATTTTACCATAGTCATCCATAAAATGATTCATTTTTGTTTAGTTAACTCATTTTTTTAGGACATGCAGAAATCATCTATAATTATTTCAACACTCTAGATTCCCCAAGGCTCGTACAAATAACAGCACTGCGGCGACCATAAACCCTACCCCCTTCCCATTTAAAAGAGCTGTATGTTTTTCCAGATCTCGTGCATGCTACTATTACCTACTAACGTTAAAATCCTAGAGTAATTTATATAACTTCAGAATTTTCCCACATGTCATAGCAGAAATACCTTCGTTGACTTTTCCCATTCACAAATTTATTCGAACAAAAATAGGAACTTTATGCACAATTAGGACGATTAACACTTATGCGTACGACAGGAGCGCTGTCTTTCGCCTGACAAAGAAACATCTAACTAATTTTACTCCGGTCAATATTTCTATTCAGATCCAAATCTCCCTTAGGCATATTCATCCCCATTAAGTCAAATTATCTAATTAAATACCTGACACATAAGATCAACATACATGCCCATTATATGTTGAACTAGACAAACGTAGACATACATTTGGAATCAAATGGAACGATATCCATCTGATATAATAAAATCTTCTGTAACGTTTCTTCTCCTTTTGTCTCACCTTCGTCATCAGTCAGCGCACACGGGCCAAACGAGGTTTGTGATGCAGTACACTTATGCACCGCATGGCGTAGGCCGCTCTGTTGTCGAGAGTTGCCCTTTGTCCCGTCCGGAAACTTTCATTCTGAATTCTGATCTGAATTCACTTTATCACCTCCTCCCTTTCAGTCATGACAATACAACATGACTAAAAAAAAACGAGAAAGTGAACCAGTGTCATCACAGGAGCCTGTAGGCCTCTGCGAGGCGGAAACTTGTGATGTGCCGCGTTGCAAGCTTGTAGATCAGCTCTGTCGACGGAGCCGCTGAATGGAACGAAGCCACGACGCCTCGCCGCCTGTCGAGTCGAGACGCGCCGAGAAGAGCCAATGTGTAGAGTAGACTGTATGCCGCCTCCCTTCGATCGCCGCTCGACGCCGACTGTAGTCAGAGGTGACGCTGGAGACGCCGACTGTAGTCCCTCCGTCCTCCGTCCATCGCCGGGCAGGAACCGCAGCTGTGCATCGTCGCTCCTCAGTGCAGGCCATCCCTGTTGCGGCGGCGATCGCCGTGTTGAACCCCGTCGGTTCGACTGCAGCGCCGTCGTCGTTCTCCTCTGTTCAAAAAATTGCCGACCGAAATATCTATTAGACTGAATTGTCAATTGTCCACTGGTTCTCTCGCCTGACGCAAAAATGCATCAATACGACCGAGCTCGGCACCACTTTGAAGAATATAATCTACAAAGGAGAGAGTGCTTTTCCTCTCCCCATAGAGCATAATCAGACCTTAAATACTTAGACTAGAAAATACTCAGGCAAAAATACGGAGAAGTTCTGCAGACAGATAGATGGATGAAGAAGCACAGGCAAGCAGATGAAGGTTCCGGAGTTCCATTTTATTTGCAGAGTTCAGTACAGCATCAAACAGCCATGGGGCCGGAGCCCCATGGATCCTTCCCTCAGCCCCTCGGCCTCCGGACTAACACACACTAAGATAGGCATTTACAGTAGACCTTTATACAACTGAAAGACAGAGACAAAGGTGGTCTCAGGTTACCCCACCCCCCTGTACAAATGGTCAAACATGCCTAAATAAGGTGATTGTCACCAGGAAGGACAGAGCTAGGAGGCACAGTAGGTGTCCTGGCCTACTATCAGCAAACCCCCCATTTGTTTGGTCAAGCCCTGTTCTGAAATTCCTAGCCTCTGTGTCCTGACTTGTTTTGCCCTGCTGAAAGACAATGTAATGTCACACTACACTAAACAGTTGTTTAAGCTATATTAGTGTTAATTGTGATTTCCATATACATCATGTACTTACTTACTTACTTTTGCCATTTTGGGCGGGAACCCCTTTTGGTGTTTTAAAGCATTATGTTATACTTTAGCTATTGAAAAATAGCAGATCTACAAGCTCATAGCGTGCCACCGAGTGGCGCGCTACGAGCTTGTAGGTCTGCTATTTTTGAAAAATCGTGAAAATATTTATTTCAGAAAACTGGAGGATTTAGAAGATTTTTTTTTAAATTTCGAGGTCAAGCCTAAATGGGTTAAAATGATGGAGAATACACAAGTCAAAGAGCTGGAGCCCAACAGCATAATATTGATTGATTGATTGATTGATTGATTGATTGATTGATTGAATAATTTATTGACTTGGTCCAAAAGGTTATTACCGAAATAAGTCCTTGCGGTCTTGTTTGCATTCAGGTCCTGGGTATTCATTTCATAATCATGACATGAAAAATAACTAAAATAATCCAATCATAATAAAAAGTAATACAAATTGAAATATGTACAGGTTGGGGGGGAAAAGAAGGGGTTATAAAGAGGTGGGGCCGTGGTGGGGTAGTCACTTGACTAAGGGGAGGAGCAATCATTTCCTCTCCCTTTGTTCTATACAGGGACACATTGTTAATACAAATTGTATTCTTTCCTGTATCTCTCCTGTAGGTTCATGTTGGTGGAGCAGATTACGTTCACATCCTTGTGTTTGTTGCGCTCCCGTGTAACGGCGGAAAACTGAGCCTGGAAGGTGTCCAGACGGGCAAGACCCGCGACGACCCCTTGGTACCTTTTCCCCCAAATTGAGTTGAAAGTTTCAACTCCAGTGCTTATATGAATCACTTCTCATATTCCTCTATATCTGGATATGAATCACTTCTCATATTCCTCTATATCTGGATATGAACCACTTCTCATATTCCTCTATATCTGGATCTTTCTGCTACATTATTCAGCCATGTTAACTTTGAATCTCTTTCCATACAAGGTTTTACTGTCACTGATGAAAATATGTCTATATCATATAATAGTAGGATAAACTGTTTTGTTATAAAGCATCCTATAAGAACAATGTGTCATTGATGGTTCTAATTTAACCATTTTGATGGGAGTACTTTTGATCAATAACTAAATAATTATATTATATTATATTCTCAACTAGAGAATTACACAGTGGTGGAAAGTAAGTACATTTACTCCATTACTTTACTTCAGTAAATCTAAGAATTGTACTTGAGTGTTTCCAATGTAATACGTTTACTTCTACTCCACTACTACTATCAGAGGCAAATATTTAGTTTAGCTTTACTTTAATAATGATTTAAAAACAAATAGCATGTTCTACAAGTCACAAGGCATCAATGAATTGTGAGCTTGTAGATCTGCTATTTTATTTTATATATAGGCTACTGTATGATACCTTGTGAAATGCCAAATGGGACATTCTGCATACTTTTACTTTTGGTACTTTAAGTATATTTTAATGCCAATACTGTTGTTTACTAAAATGTTTACTTTTGACTTAAGTTACTTTTACATTGCAGTACTGATACTTTTAAGTAACTATAGTAAGTACTAGTAAGTACTTTTTCCACCACTGGAATTTACTCTGATTCTGAGTTTCCCCCCAATGTATTGAGTTTAAGAGGCTATTGTCCATTACCTTGATGAGGTAGTTTGTTCCAGCTACAATCTGGGTCCTGTAGAAAATGGCTTGGAAAACTATGTAGTTGTTCCCCGTTTTCCGCTCTACATCCGACTCCATCTGTACATTATGCGATTAAACAATACACCTGGTCAAAAACTGTTTTGTAGCCTAGCCTCATTTGGCGATCATGTCATTCTAACAATGAAATAACAGTTGATCCTGTCATATTATATCTATACTCACAACGACACAAATGTTCTGAACAGCTAGATCTGCATTCCACGGTTGCGACCAGCCTCCAAGGATCACAGGCACAATCTCCATTGCGATGATTAATGCAACAGCAGACAACAAAAAACATAAAAAATGAAATGTTGCGCAATAACAGTGTGTCTGACAAAAGTAATATTTGTACAGTAAATATGACAGTTGCGTGGATGCAAAGTAGTGGTTGATGTCTGGACAGGCATGCTGTTGGTGTTGTGCATGGTGAGATGTGTGCAAACGGTGTGGTTTGGTAGGAGAAGGCGGACAAAGGACGGGGTGTTGCGCTGGCTATTAGGGTGGCAGGATAATAATAATAATAATAATAAGTTGACGTATCCTGTAACAATTTTTTTTATGTATAATCCTATCAAACAAAGATTTGCCCCCAGTAACTCTGAAGACCTGAACCCCTTTTGAAGACCCCTGTAATACACCATTAAACCTACCACTGCATTATGGATGTTCCTGGCGGCTCTTATGGCTGATTTCACGGCTGTTTCTATCCAGGCGTGAGGCAGCGCTGTATGTTCTCCAGCAAAGTGCACCCTGCCCACGTTGGCGAACAGCTCAGCAGAAAACTCTTCGTGCTGGAAGGGGGTGAAGAGAGCGAAAGCACCCAGGCTGTATTGGTCTTGACTCCACTTCTTCACCACCACGCCTGTGCACAAATCTTTGATTTCATTTCCATGGATCTTCATCAAAGAACTCAGAGCCATTTCTCTCAGCTCTTCGTCACTCATCCCCAGGAAGAGGTAGGAGTCATCGGACCAAGTGTAAGAAGCCAGGAGGACACCGATCTTCTTGTTCTCAAAACTATGACTGGGGTAATACATGAAGCGAATAGGCAGGTCAGTGATGCTCTTTCCACCGTGGATTCCATCCTTCTCCCAGAACTTCTTACTGAAGGTGAGGATAATCTTGGTGGAGCTGTCATAGTGAACCTGACGCATGGCGTACGTCTTCTTGAGAGGCAAAGGAGGCTGGAAGTCAATGAAGCGGGTGGCCTTGGCAGTGGCAGTTACCAGGACAAAGTGTGCTTGCCAAGTGCCATTGTCAGTGTGCACATGGACGCCATCGTTCGAATAATCAATGCACTTGACGTTGGTGTTGAGATGAACAGAAGCGTTGACTTTTTCGTGTAGGGCCTTTGGAAGGAGGTGGAACCCTCCTGTCACTTCATAGTATCTAGTTAAAAAGGAAAACAAAACAGATAAAAAGTCACTTAGTGAACCTCTTCAATCTTGTACAAAAATACACTTAAAACTGTGATAGTTGACAGAACGCATCAACTATAGCACCTATCAGACCCGCTCTAGTGATTTCTTAAGGCTCAAGGTTCCTCTGACCCAGACAGAGTTGGGAAAGACAGCTTTTTCTGTCAATGGCCCAACTTCGTGGAATGAACTCCAAAATTCTTTAAAACTGAGCTCCCTGCAATCCTTCGTTCAGTTCAAAGGAATGCTCCAGAACATTTTTCACCGTGATTGCTCCTGCTTCAATTGATTTATTTTACTGATGGTTGTTCTGTATAAAGTTCCTTTGTAATTTTTCCTGATTTATAATAGTTTGATGTATTGTTTTTTTGAAAATGAGGGCTTGCCCTCAACTGTATAAGAGTATAAATAAAGGTGATGATAATGATGATGAACTAACGTACAGATGGTTATTCAAATATTTTTGTGGGAATCATAATGACGTAATGGTTAACTTATTTTAATTTGGTTAAACAGGCTAAAGGATGACTAAACCTTACTATATTTCTTGGCATTATTTGCTAAATAAGATAAGCACTTGAATACTAAATCTGTGTTTAACTACGAAGATTTTCAGATAAATTTGATTAGACATCCTCCTTCTCCTTCAACTCTCCTGTAGGTCTGTGTAATATTATTACTTTCACCAGTCATGGTAATGTCACAAGTAATACTGCATTGCTGTTGGCACAATCCTGTCTCTGGTTTGCCAATCATTTTTAACTGAAGGTCAAAATTCAGTTCCTCCGTATTTAGGCAGGGTAATAGCACAGACTTATTGGTTAAAATGTCAGCCCTAGGAGATTGAGTATGGTAGAACAGGAACGTCACATAATGCAGCTTTAAAAAACTATTTTATCTGACCACAAAAGATCACAGGATCTACTGAATGTGAAGGGGGGTACTAGGGGCTGCCATACTGTGTTGTATGGCTCAACAGGTCAGTTTGTCCCCCCCCCTTCACATTCAGTAGATCTTTTGTGGTCAGATGTAATTTCTTGGGGTCTAGTAAGGACTATAATAAATAATTCAAAAATAAATTGCTTTAAAATTGTGTAAAGAAAAACATATTTAGCCCCATGTTCGAATGCCCCCACCCCCCTGTCAAATATAGCTAAAATCGCTAAAATGAAAGAAAATGAACACTCATCTTTTACTTTCTCTAACAACAACCTAAAACATGAACCTTGGTTGAAAAAAACTAAAGTTGTCCTTTAAGATGGAGTGTGCCTTAGTGATTTTCCCATGGTTGTCTCATCAGTGGTTTGATCAAGCTAGAATTTCTGGACTTTGTGTCCTGAGCTACTAAAAAAAATCCCTTTTGTGTAAAACAATGCAGCACTGTCTTCTGTGACATCCATGGACAATGATTTTAGGTCAGCCTTTGGCCGCACGCCTAGAGGGCCTCCCCACTTCCCGGGCTGAATTATGGGCCCAGCACATCCCTGTCCAACTCATTCAACTGAATTATGGCCCCAGCACATCCCTGTCCAACTCATTCAACTTTAATGACTGTCCAACAGGAGTTTTCATCTAATGTACGGTAAGACTATGGTGATTCACTGATTAGTATTATTGTGTATTTTTGTCGTGTAACTTTCCCGACATTAAGCTGTGTATGTGTTCAATAACACAGCCATCCAAAATTGCATTGACAGCTATGGTGGCTAAGGTGACAAAAGCGTGCCCACCCTAGCAACAGTGTCAGTTGCTAAACTATTTTGGGGTGGGGGTTTAGCCAAGGGCTAATTGCCTAATCTCTGCCAACCTGGAGAGAGCCCCGAACTTAGCTCATGCTTCCTTCAATGCATGATTGAGGAGTGAGCAGGCTGCTTCTTATCACCCGACAGGGGGGAGTTTCCCCAGTAGGACGTATTTCATGTTTATTGTAGGGTACCTACCCTATAGGGGACACGAGGAGAACATGCAAACTCCACACAGTAATGCCGTTTTGCCAACTCCACCTAGGATATGGGCGCTGATGAAGCGGAGGAGAGAACAGACACGCCTCCAGCGCCCACAGCGCCCCCAGCTGGATTAAAACCTAGGACCTTACAGACCCTATACAGACGACTGCATGCAGCTATACCACAATATGAGAATGCTAATATAGTGTACCGGTAGTTTGACTTGGAATCATTGTTAAGTTGGTTCCAAGTACCAATACTATCTTCGTCTTCTCTTATGTAATCTTGTGACTTGTCAAGTTCAGTTACAGTTGTTGACTGACTGATTAGGATTTGGAACTAGATTCTTACGTAGTCTTGTCATTGATATTGCTTTGATCATATAGCATTTCCGTCAGCGCTGTGTAGAAGAGAGAAGCCACATCCAGGATGTCCCCAATCATCTTTATGGCACCTAGACTCAGACCTCCTTCAGTCACAAGATAGTCCTGTTCAAGGTATAAATAGTAAATGCTGCATTTATTAGTGCCTTTATGCAAATCACTCCATCCACACACACACACACACACACACACACACTCACACACACACACACACACACACACACACACACACCTTTCTTTACAAGTGCGCCCCCAGCTATCAAGAATACATTGACAAACGACTAAACAAGGGTGGAGATGGGGACTGTACTGAAAAATACATTTTATTTATTGTTTTAATTGTCATAGAATGAGCACATCTATAGATTAAAGGCAAATGCTATTGCATAATACATTTACTTTTGTCTTATTTCAATTGACTTTTCGTATTTGAATTAGAATTTTAACACTTAAACAGAAAGATCAACTTTCTTGTATCTCTCAACTTAATCGAAGTGGCTGCACAGTACTCATCAGTATTACTTAGTGCAAAAGTACAAAAGTGGTTGTCTAAACTATTTTACTCAATAAACTTAAATGGATTAGATATTAGATATTTTGATTAATGAAATTATTTTTAGATTAGTTGATACTGTAGCTTAGTAATCAATCATTAGCTGGTGTGCATACTTGAGTACAGTTATATTTACCTTACCTTTACAGAGTACTGGTCATACTTCTTCAGCATGGCTTGGACACCATAATATTTGTTAGATTAGTTGATAGCTTAGTAATCATTAGCTGGTGTGGAAAACTGTGGATACATGAATATATATTTACCTTTACAGAGTAATGGCCATACTTGTTCACCATGGCTTGGACACCATGACTATGCACTTCGTCCCAAACCTGCAACAACCCAAATAATTTTAAGTAGTGGAAATTACTATATTTTGTGGCACTAGCTGATAATGTGATTCTTTATACAGTAGGTCTCTACAGACCTTCTTCAGAGCCTTTTCAAGGAGTTGATCAGCTGACTTTCCTCTCTCATCAGGCAGAAGAGTGTAATTCAGGATGTTTGGGTCTTTAATGACATCGGAAGTTCTGTGTTTCTCTCCATTAACCAGGTAGAATGTGTTGTTATTCGTTTCATGAAAGGTGTTCAATTTCACATCCATTTGGTTGTTAATCTCCAACATAATTCTGGTGAAGAAGATTATTATAACAATATTAGCCTATATCTGTGTATTTAAGATTATTATATTTAAGATTTTTCATTAAACTTTGACGGATCCACTGTTACACCCTCCACCCGCATCCGCAACCTAATTGGCATCATTTTTGACCCCACCCTTTCATTCCTCCCCCATGTTAACCAAGTCACCAAAACCGCCTTCTTCCACCTCAAGAACATTGCCCGTCTCCGACCCTCCCTGTCATTTTCCGCAGCTGAAACACTCATCCACGCCTTCATCACATCCCGCCTTGATTACTGCAACAGTATCCTCTACGGCACCACCTCCAAAGTGCTCAATAAACTGCAATATGTCCAGAACTCAGCTGCCCGGCTACTTACCAATACCCGTTCCAGAGATCATATTACATCAGTCCTCCGTGACCTTCACTGTCTACTGGTCAAACAAAGAATCCACTTCAAAACACTCCCGCTCCCTCAGGTCTGGTGATGCAAACCTCCTCGACGTCCCCAAGACCAAACTCCGTACGTGGGGTGACTTGCCTTTGCTGTCTCAACCCTGTGGAATGCCCTCCCTAAGGCACTCAGAGATGTCCCCACCCTCCAAACCTTCAAAACCGCCCTCAAGACCCACCTCTTCAATATTGCCTTCCCTAGCTAACCCTTTTCACTGTCTTTTTAATGTTTTTTTTAGCTTTTAGTGTTTTTCCTTTTTTCTAATAAAGTTGCCTTGCCTTTGGGTACTCAGAAAAGCGCTATATAAGTTTGAGATATTATTATATTATTATTATTTCATTTTAAATACATTAATTCAAGGGGCCAACTGCTGTATTTGTCTTGGACACATTAGGAGTGTACATTGTTGTTCATAAATTTGGTGAAATTAAGGTTAACACTGCCAAACATCAAAGGTTGAGCTAAGACGCTTTGTGCCTGCATAAGAAAGGCCATGAACATAAACAACACATTACTGCCACCACTGAGAATGACAGGCTCGCTCATCTCTAGAGAGAGAGAGAGAGAGACAGAGAGACAGAGAGAGAGAGAGAGAGATTCATGATTGAGCGAGTCAATGTGCTTCAACTATATGTTTGTCATACAGTATTTGTATGGGATTTGTGGACGGTATACTTTGGAACACTGTATTTCATGACTAGTCTTCTAGCTATCCAAGAAACTCACTTCTGGAAACTGGGGATTCTCATTGGTCCTAGATCTGCATACCAGCCGTCTTCACTTCTGTGAGTGAGCACACGTCCTCCAACACGATCACTAGCCTCCAGTACCGTTACCTTGAAGACCAAACAACACAGCAAAACATATTTTTCATTGTTGTTTTTTTCCGTTTCTGTCGTTTCGTTCTCTTTCATCTTTTCAATTATTGACAATGAGGACAGCTGAACATGACGTTTACAGGGTCTACATTTACCAGTGACCAACCCCTGCCAAAGGACTGCCACAACGCAATTAAAGGAGCACTTCACCCATTTCCAATGTATCTTTAATATCTCTTCACAGGCGTTATCATTGTTGTCTATTATGAGGTGGCAGTGGACCAGCGGTAGAGTGGCTGGACGGAAACCGCAAGGTTCCCAGTTCGATCCTGGCTCCCCCAGAGTTAGTGTTGAGGGGTTATTGAGCAAGACTCTGTACCCCGCCTAATTGCTCCCGATGTGCAGGTTGGTGACTTGCATGGTTTCATCTTCCATCTGTGTATGAATGTGTGTGTGTGTGTGAATGGGTGAATGTAAAGCACAATCTATGTAAAGGGCTTTGGATAATATAATACAATTAAATTACCGTATTATTATTATTAAAGGACCAAGCAGTCCTGAAAGGACTTGGTCCTTTATTGGATTTGTAGTTATTTTTCTTCCGCCAAAAATAGCAGTTCTGGCTGGACCGTGCAGTCGGTTTTCGCGAAATTTGGAGATATGGTAGAGGATGCGAAGGTGAGGATGCGAAGCCCACAGCCATTGGCCAAAGGATGGAGCTATATTGAAAATGCAAACTTTGACCACGCATAGCTCATGAACCGTTTGACCGTCAGCAATGAAACCTCGACACACATATGCGTCTCCTCATGCCGAACAAGAACGGTGCTCTTACTTTTGACCTCTGACCTCTAGATCACCCGCCATTTTGAATTATATGAAAATCAATTAAAATGCATCTCCTCCCAGGATCTTTGATCAAAATGCACAAAAACTTCTACACATGAACTTTGGACCTATACAGACATGGGAACATAGTACGTTTTTTAAGTGAAAGAATTAAGGTTTTATGAGCCAATGAAAATTGCCGTTTTGTGAAATTTTGTCTTTACTTTGTTCTGTTGTAGTGCCTTTGGCTTTGCTGATCTCTGTTGGTCTAAAGTGCCTCACCTGTCAATCACCTGATAGTTCTGGCTGCCACACCTTGTGTCAGCTGTTTTTGATTAGTTGCAGGCTATATAAGAGGACTTGTGGCCAGCAGCTCATTGTCTCCCAAACACCCAAACTGAACAGTTGTGTTCCCTTTTTGTTGCTGTTATTAGTTAAGTTTCATATGGGCTGGTCGTAAGTATTCTTGTCCCTCAGTCCCTGTTTTGCAATGCAGGATTTTAAATAAATGTGTAATATTTTTGTAAACTTTTGATCTGACTTTGTGTCCTTTTATGTTAGCCCTTGGTTGAGCCAAGTTTAAAGGGCCGTAACAATGCTAGAAACTGATTTGTTTAGTGGGAAACATGTATAAAGAACTTGATCCTGATCAAATCAGGTTATTTACTCATGAATTGATAGATTTATTTGATGTTGTACAACAGTGATTTTGAAACAAACACTGATTTGGACACCTGGCCTTTCAGTTCAGGTTTTTTGTGTCCTGAAAGGATTCCCTTGCATGGATGGTTCTGGTACCGGATGGTACCCAGACCTGGCGAGCCGACCCGGAACTCTGAACCCCCCTTCACCCACAAATGTGGTAATCTGGTTCTCCAAATTGGAGAAAGAGACTGCTTTCCCTGAACTGAATAGGAACTTTTCAAGTCAACAACTTAAAGTGGGCCCCATTTGTTTGTTTTTCATGAATGTTCAAAGCTGTTTATTTTCTCTGAAGTTTAATCATATTTTTTCAGTTAACCTTTAATCCCTGTTTCAGACTCATTTCATTGGTTTTCACTCATTGAGCTCCTCATCGGAATCTGGTATATTTTCTGGTTTATACGCAGTCAATTCATAAATCTTTATACCCACCTTATCATTAGTTATCCTTGTGCAACTTGCTACAAAAACACTGAATGATTTTGCTTGTTAGCTCGGTAGGTAGAGCTCTTGCCTTTGCAACACAAAGTCATGGGTTCAAATCTGGGCACCGCCAACTCTGTGTATGAGTCTTCAAGAACCTCTACCTGCCCCCCACTATAAAAAACCGACCCTGTCACAATTCCATGGTCTTTTTCTCAAGTTTAGTCTTCCATGTTTCTTGTGCATATTATTCTTATTGCCTTCCTGCTTGGTCCGGCCTTATCGCTGCTTGCAGCGATCCTTTTCTAGTTATTATTATTATTATTATTATTATATATTATTGAGGACCTGTGTTAAAGTGGTCTTTTAGCAACGCAACGTTACGCAATGCAACGCAAGTGGTGAAAAACATTCTCACATGTTTTACTTAATATTTATTTATAAAAGTATCAATACTGCAATATAGAAATACTCTTTTAAAAGTAAAAGTTTGGAATTCAAAATGTACAAAAGTATTTGCATGTATACTTCAAAAGTAGGCTACCAAAAGTAAAAGTATTTATTATGCAGAATGTCCCATTTCAAGTATTCAAATGTATGAAAATCTTTTTGAAAATAGCAGATCTACAAGGTTACATCGCGGCACATTGTGAGCTTGTGGATCAGCTATTTTCAAATGGCCGAATGTGTATAGGGTTTAAGTGGTTAATGTATGTTTTGTAATAATAATCAAAAACTACAAGGAACTAGTAACTAAAGTATTCAAATAAGCAATAGAATAAAAGTCCAAATTTGGATCATTAGATGTAGTGGGAAATTGTATTGTATTGTATTGGAATATATTGGAAATAGGAAACATTCAATTAAAGTACAAATACCTCAAAATTGTACTTAAGAAAATGTACTTAGTTACTTTCCACCACTGCGCAACGCAATGTAACATAATTATACAATAACATAACAAGGTTCACCTACCGAATACCCAGCATCACCCAGTAACTTGGCTGCAGTGAGGCCGGCCATTCCAGCTCCCACTATAATAATCTTCTTAGGATCCTTTGTCTTTGGAAGACCATTTATCAAGATCTGTAGAAGCTCCTCATAGTCCTTGTTTCTCAGGGGCAGTTTTTTGTCAGACTCCTTAATGACTAGTAAGACAGTCAATAAAGAGTAATTACAAAACACAAACATGAGCAAAATAAGATAATCCACTTTGTTATTATTATTATTATTAACAATTCCGGCGTTTTAACAGTTTGGCAGTAAACACAAACATTGTGTAAACACAAACATTGTGTAAACACAAACATCGAAGACGAAGGTGAGGACGCAAATTGTTTGGCCGAAATGAGATGATGTATGATGACGTATGATAAGAGCGCCCCTCACTTCACATGGATGTGATTTTTTTTAATTACTTGTCCAAAAAAGTACGTTTTTTTGCAGTCATCTCAGAAATTGTACATGCTGATATTTGTATGTATCACTTGTCGTCAGTGTTTAAAACAAGTCATCTTATAGCCAGAGGCGTATTCACAATAAGACGATCTCACCTCTCCTTGAAAACAGACTGACAAAAACGAGCATATTGCTCGTCCATTGGCCCCTCGCCCATTCACGGACGTGTCCATTCCGTGGTGCGACCCTCCCATAGACATGCAAATATACAGTACACCTTTGTGTTCAAGCCAAGGGGAGCCAGCTGCAGGACCTGTTCTACAAAGAACGCAAGGGAGCTATATTTGATGCATCGCACATTTGATTCATGGTTTCTGCCAAAATAACTTCTCGTGAGCGTGTAGGTCAGTTAGACAGCAATGGGGCGGGTTACGTGGGTACATGGAGTTTTGCACAAGCATATTAAAGTGCCTGGATCATCCCTACCGTGTGGATCTGGAGTGGTGATCCTCACTGGTCCTGGGTTCTCATGTTCTTCTGGGTTCTCATGGTGGTCAATGCTCAGCTCAAAGTTGGTCCCAGCCTCACACACACAGAAGAGGAAGAGCAGCAAAGCTCCGCTGCAGGTCTTCATCCTGACAGGCAGTAACTAGTGATACTAATACTACACACAGCGTGCAGACGTTTTATACTCACCCACCTTTAAGAGGAACAGCCCACTTTTCAACATGACGTCCAAGGTGTAAACCAGTCCTTTTGTACACACTCCACACGGCCGGCCGAGGCAGACTAATTAACTATAGGCTATGGCCTACAGCTGTGGGTAGATGCCTTAGAGTATGGTAGATGCACGTGTTAAGGCTTCGTAGTACTGTGGCCGTGTGACGTCACGTGTCGCGCAACATTGATTGATTGAAATATTTATTAACAGTTTGCAGAATTACAGTACATTTCAAGCACAAACTCAATACAAAGACTGTTAACTGTGAGTGGACGACCCAAACACTTTGTGCGCCCACGCAAAAATGGGTGAAAATCACTTTCACCTAGAAAATCCATTCATTTTTTTTTAATTCAGCTGACTGTGGAGACACATGCTGGAACTTTTTACTTTGAAATGTTTTATAGTTTCTGAGTTATTTAATTTAAACGCCAAATGCATTCTCAATGGCGAAAACACAAACTTTGGCACCACGTATAAAAAAGAAATCATTGTTTTGATTTTTTTGATTTTTATTATTAAATGTTTACAAGAGGGTCCACCATGTTCAATTCATCAAAACATTTAGAGACGTACAAATAGACACTTCTATATAGTCAAAGAACAGAACAGGAATTCATCAAAGAGGTAAAAAGGGAAAAGAAACATATACAGTGAGGGGAAAAAGGGGAGGGGGGGGGGGATTCAGATTTTTACGGGGGCCAGTTTCGAATTGCAGCCGTCCGTAGGTGCCCTTTGAGAGCGGTTTTGAAGGAGTCAAGGGATTCGCATGTCTTAATGACTGTTGGTAGGGCGTTCCACATTTTGGTGGCATAGGAGCGAAAATAATTTAGTCCCTTGTTTGTGCCGAATCTGGGTTGTACATGGTTCGTTGCACTCCCTCTGGTGTTGTGGGTGTGGACTTCGTTAACATTAAGGAAGTATCTAGACAGTACATGGGTATCTTGGTGGAGTATCGAATCTTGTGTACCAGACCCATTGCAAGATGCTGTACTCTGTCGTTGACCCTAAGCCATCCCAGTCTGTCAAAGTGGGCAGGGGTGAGGTGGGTTCGGGGGGTGAGGCCAAGTAGGAGCATGACCAGTTTGTTTTGGGAAGTCTGGAGCCTAGTTTTAAGGGCCTTTGAGGTGCTGTGGTACCAGGAGGTGCATGCATAGTCAAAGAAACCTTGTATGAGGGCTCATGTTAAGGTCTTCAAGGTGTTTTTGTTGACCAGTGAGGAGATCCTGTAAAGGAATCTTGTTCTTTGGTTGACTTTTTTGATTACGTTGGTGGCCATTTTATCACCGGAAAGATTAGCCTCCAGGATGGAACCTAGGTAGGTCATTTCATCTTTACATGTGATAACATTGTCACCCACTCTAACCAAGAAGCCATTTGCCTTGCTGAGATTACTATTAGATCCAAAGAAAATTGATTCAGTTTTTCCCAGGTGTAAAGATAGTTTGTTATCAGCGAGCCAGGTGTAGATTCTACCGAGTTCAGAGCTGAGGGCCTTTTCAACCTGCAGTTTGTTCATGTCCGAGACCAGCAGTGCCGAGTCATCTGCGAACAGGAACAAGTTGCAGTCACAAGCTGAAGTCATGTCGTTTACATATATTAGGAACAGTAAAGGCCCTAGTATGCTTCCTTGTGGAACGCTACAGCTCACTGGGAGGGGGGGGGGGGGGGGGGGACAGTGTTCCGTTCACTTCCACCATCTGTTCTCTCCCCTCCAGGTAGGATTGCATCCAGCTCACTGATGTGCTATCGAAACCAATTGCTTTTAGCTTGTTAACCAGTATGGAGTGGTTCACGGTGTCAAAAGCCTTTTGGAGGTCCAGCATGACCATGCCGCAGTATTTGCCAGCATCCACCTCTTGTTTGATGTGGTCGCTCAAATAGAGAACGCATGTGTCAGTGGAGTGGGATGTTCTGAAACCAGATTGGAACTCGTACATTAATTTATTAGTGGCAAGATACTTTTCAACCTGTTCATAGACTATTTTTTCCATCACTTTCGAGATGGAGCTTAGAATAGAAATAGGGCGGTAGTTGCCGGGGTCTAATTGACTCCCTTTCTTGTGCAGGGGGGTTACTTTGGCCAGTTTGAAATCTTGGGGGACCTGTCCCTGTTTGATGGAGAGGTTTACTATGTGGGTGATGATTGGAGCTATATAGATGGCTGAGTCTCTGAGAAATTTGGAGGGAATATTGTCATGGCCAGTGGCCTTGTGGGGTTGGAGGGCACTCAGTTTCTTAAGTACCTCATCAGTTGTTACCATAACTAGTTTAAAATCGTCTTTACAAACACCTAGGTTTCTGTAGAAGGTTTTAATGTGCTCTACACCAAAGAGCCCACAGTGGGAGGGCAGATTGTTAACCAGCGTTGTTGCTATGTTTGTAAAGAAGATGTTCAAGTAGTTGGCCACATCAAGCTTGTCAGTGATGAGAGTGTCGTTCGCTTTAATGTTTATGTTTGAAAACCTGGTTTTCAGTTTCTGGTTGTTGAGTAGCTTCCATGAGCTCTCGAGGATTGTTTTTGTTTTCCTCAGCTTTATCATTAATAAAGTTTCTTTTGGCGGATTTGGTCATGGCAGTAACAACATTTTCGTTGGGTTTTTAGGTTGTCCAGCTGAGCTTTGAACATGCAGAGAGACAGCGCGCTTGCTGACCTCACAATGACCTGGGCTGGCCTGCCTGGGGGGTGGGGGGCAGCAGCAGGAGAAATAAAGTTTGCCCTAGTGATTTTCATGGTTGTCTCATCACTAGGTTTGATCAAAAAAAATCTCTTTTGTGTAAAACAATGCAGCACTGTCTTCTGTGGCAGGTATTACATGACATCCATGGACAATGATTTTAATAATAATAATAATAATAAAACTTTATTTGTATAGCACCTTTCATGACATGAAATGCAGCTCAAAGTGCTTTACACAAAAAAGAAAAGAAAGGCAGGGCATAAACAATACAGTGAGGACATGAATAACATTTTTTTTTAAAAGACAAATAAATCAATTAAAAGCAAGGGTGTAGAAGTGGGTCTTGAGCTGAGCTTTAAAAATGTCTACAGAGGCTGCCTGTCGAAGGTACAGTGGGAGTTTGTTCCACGCCGTCGGCCCGTAGAAGCAAAAAGCTGCTTCCCCGTATTTTTTAGTTGCCATTTTTTTAGGCAAAGCGAGCAGGCCAGCAGTGGAAGACCTTAGGGGGCGGTTTGGGACATATTTCGGCAGGCAGTCATGTAGGTAGGAAGGTGCGAGACCATTGAGAGCTTTATAAACAAGTAAAAGAATTTTAAAGGTCACTGTAGGACCTAAAGTTACCTAAAATGCGCTCACACGCCCTTGATTCGTCGGTGTTTTGTTTCTCTATGACTTGACTTTGTTATTACAGTAGATCACATTACGTGTGTGTGTGTGTGTGTGTGTGTGTGTGTGTGTGTGTGTGTGTGTGTGTGTGTGTGTGTGTGTGTGTGTGTGTGTGTGTGTGTGTGTGTGTGTGTGTGTGTGTGTGTGTGTGTGTTTGTGTTTTAAGTAAGTGTTTATAATAAATACATTTTATCATTATTATGAGGAGGTGGTTGACTTGGAGGAGGAGGAGGTGGTCTTGGATGAGGAGGAGAACGGTGCAGCATTTGTATTATATTGCTTTCTTTTTGTTATTGTGTTAGAATGTTACTTGCAGTACAGTATCCGAGTGTGAACTGTGCAAAAAGTGAAATATAACCAATATTTGATTGAACCAATCATACTTGTTTTCACCTTAAGTTGGAGTGTGCCTTAGTGATTTTCCCATGGTTGTCTCATCACTTGGTTTGATCAAGCTAGAATTTCTGGACTTTGTGTCCTGAGCTACTAAAAAGAAATCACTTTTGTGTAAAACTTCTGTGGCAGGTATAAACATGACATCCATGGACAATGATTTTAGGTCACTGTAGGACCTAAAGTTACCTAAAATGCGCCCACATGCCCTTGATTCGTCTGTGTTTCGTTTCGCTGCCTCCGCACCTCCACTTCCCGGGCTGAATTATGGGCCCAGCACATCCCTGGCCAGTACAGTAATGAATATAATAACACGGAAACTGTAACTTTCTAATAACATCCCGTCTCAAACCCTGATGTGTCATTTTAGCAATCCTTTAAACCATCTTTTTATACACACCGATTTGTAATGCCTTCCAAAATAATATATTGGTTGTTTTTGTTTTCGTCACTTTTCTCGTTGAAGAAATCCTTTTGGGAGTTTGTCATGTTTACAGTGGTGTAATTTTAATGATGTCACTCACACATGCCTATGTACAGAACAGCCGTGGTATCCTGTGCAACGATCATGACACCACTGGTTGTTTACTATACATTACGTAGCTTTTTGCTCTTAAACAAGTCCCTGGGACTTCTTTGTGTTATCCTTTTTTAGCCCGTACGTGTTTTACTGACCTGGTTCCTGTCAAATTACATAGAAACACATTGGTCTTGTACATTCAAGCACATGCAGCAACTGTGGCATGGAATGGGTTTAATACCTGCAGCCTTTAAGAGTAACAGTAGGCCTACCTATGATTACCGTATTTGAATTCTCCCCCCCTCCCCCCTCCCACACATTTTCCTGCACCTATGGGTGCTTCATGGATTGGACTGACGTGCACAAGGACCCTTTTGGTTGTGTGCAATAATAATATAATATAACATGACATTATCAGGGGTCATCACCATGCCAGCCTGTCAATATTTCATTTTTGCCACAGACATTATATAAAGTAACTAATGAATAATTTTACCAGAAATATGTGCTGCACATTTTAAAATGATAGTTATTGAAAAAATGAAAAAAGTCAATTTACTTATCCTATAATGACATGCCCAAAATATGGGGTTAAAGAACACCTCAAGACCACCAGGTTAGGTCGCATTCAGATTAAAACGAATCCTGCTGCGCATTGTCGGAAAGTGCACTTTGTTTGTCAGGTGCATGTGAAGGCTCAATCGAATCCTAATGCGCACCAAAGAACCGCATTCTACTCCGCCAAAAAACGCAGCAGAGTGCGGATCACTGCAGGTGTGAATGCAATCGCATTAAAGTTAAACAGTTACATAGGGAGTGAATGTACCATTAAAGTTAAACAGTTACATAGGGAGTGAATGTACCATTAAAGTTAAACAGTTACATAGGGAGTGAATGTACCATTAAAGTTAAACAGTTACATAGGGAGTGAATGTACCATTAAAGTTAAACAGTTACATAGGGAGTGAATGTACCATTAAAGGTAAACAGTTACATAGGGAGTGAATGTACCATTAAAGTTAAACAGTTACATAGGGAGTGAATGTACCATTAAAGTTAAACAGTTACATAGGGAGTGAATGCACCATTAAAGTTAAACAGTTACATAGGGAGTGAATGCACCATTAAAGTTAAACAGTTATGTGGAATCTGGAAACAATAATTCTTACAATATCTCATGTTCTTGGGCATAGCATATGGGTGATCCTGTTTATTCAGTAGGTATAGTTAATTGCACTAGTCAGTTCGTCTCCAAAGTCTGTGACTGTCTTTCCCACACACCCGATCCCATGTGGTGAGGGCCTTGCCATTTGCTATGTGCCTTCCTGTGGCTATTTGTATGCCAAAAGGAGTTTGTTGACATGAAGGAACAGACTGATTGATCAAAGGACTTGTCACTAGAATATATGCATATTTCTGTCGACACCCTACACTCTGTAAACTGCTTAAAAGGTGAATCAAAATGTGACTCTTTGTCAGTTCGGGGCGTCAGCCCATGCGAGCACCAGCCATTCTGGCTGGCGTGAGCATTCAACCTGTATATGCTGCGCTGTGTACTTCGAAATAAACCAACATCTCTGAGGAACATCAATCTGTCTGCCGTGTCTCACAATTCTCTCAATGCTCTCCCAGTATTTTGGTTAAGTTTGTATGGTCTCGTGTCTATCAGATACGACAGTTACATAGGGAGTGAATGTACCATTAAAGTTAAACAGTTACATAGGGAGTGAATGTACCATTAAAGTTAAACAGTTACATAGGGAGTGAATGTACCATTAAAGTTGAACAGTTACATAGGGAGTGAATGCACCATTAAAGTTAAACAGTTACATAGGGAGTGAATGCACCATTAAAGTTAAACAGTTACATAGGGAGTGAATGTACCATTAAAGTTAAACAGTTACATAGGGAGTGAATGTACCATTAAAGTTAAACAGTTACATAGGGAGTGAATGTACCATTAAAGTTAAACAGTTACATAGGGAGTGAATGCACCATTAAAGTTAAACAGTTACATAGGGAGTGAATGCACCATTAAAGTTAAACAGTTACATAGGGAGTGAATGTACCATTACAGTTAAACAGTTACATAGGGAGTGAATGTACCATTAAAGTTAAACAGTTACATAGGGAGTGAATGTACCATTAAAGTTAAACAGTTACATAGGGAGTGAATGTACCATTAAAGTTAAACAGTTACATAGGGAGTGAATGCACCATTAAAGTTAAACAGTTACATAGGGAGTGAATGTACCATTAAAGTTAAACAGTTACATAGGGAGTGAATGTACCATTAAAGTTAAACAGTTACATAGGGAGTGAATGCACCATTAAAGTTAAACAGTTACATAGGGAGTGAATGCACCATTAAAGTTAAACAGTTACATAGGGAGTGAATGCACCATTAAAGTTAAACAGTTACATAGGGAGTGAATGTACCATTAAAGTTAAACAGTTACATAGGGAGTGAATGCACCATTAAAGTTAAACAGTTACATAGGGAGTGAATGTACCATTAAAGTTAAACAGTTACATAGGGAGTGAATGTACCATTAAAGTTAAACAGTTACATAGGGAGTGAATGCACCATTAAAGTTAAACAGTTACATAGGGAGTGAATGCACCATTAAAGTTAAACAGTTACATAGGTAGTGAATGCACCATTAAAGTTAAACAGTTACATAGGGAGTGAATGTACCATTAAAGTTAAACAGTTACATAGGGAGTGAATGCACCATTAAAGTTAAACAGTTACATAGGGAGTGAATGCACCATTAAAGTTAAACAGTTACATAGGGAGTGAATGCACCATTAAAGTTAAACAGTTACATAGGGAGTGAATGCACCATTAAAGTTAAACAGTTACATAGGTAGTGAATGCACCATTGTGGGATGAAGAAGTTGGTATTTGGCACACAAGAAGGAAGGAGAAGACATTATTACGCAGCTACTGTCTAATGTCTAATGCACACAGGACACAATACAGAAGCCCTTTTCAATATAATTACCTCTATTAATCTAAATATATTAAAGTCTAACTCATGTTGCTATGATTAGGTGATGTAATGATGATGTAGAATAAACGGTGTCAAAACAAACATTAAATTATCTTTATTGTTAATGGGATAAATGTTTGTGTTAGGGACAAAACAAACATTAATTTCTCTTCATTGTCAATGGCCTTTTTAAAACAAACAAACTAAAAACAATATATAGGAGGGGCCCCTCAAAAACAACAAAGCAATCCCCCTTTTTATTACAAAGTACTCCCACACTGCTGAATCGATCAAGCCTATATCCTACATTTTACAAACGGATCCACAGTTGTGTAATTTTTTCACTGACCCCCCTCGAGTTGTGTTCAGTGTTAATGTAGTGCCTCAGCGTACTCTGACTCCCATCCCACATACCCAGGGGGCAAAGGGGGTTGACCTGCATTTGTCATAACATACAAAGTTGTCCACCAGAAATAATATCTATGACCCCATAGGATCACAACCTATATGGACAACTCGGTCAATTTTGTTGCGAAAGTCCAATATGGCCGCCCCCAATATTAGCCCCTATTAGTTATAATGGGGGGTGAATAGGGCAAAATTTTAAACTGAGAGATATTTCCACGAAACTTCTCAGGTTGATCAATGATATGAATACGAAAATTTGTTGTATTTCAAGTTTCCATGAAATCCAATATGGCCGCCACAATATGGCCGCCACAATATTAGCACCAAGAAAATAGGTTTTGGCTCTAACTTCTGAACCAGATGAGCTAGAAATGCAAACTTGGTGTCTATTTCATGGTTTCTGACCATGAGAGACTCAATGGAATACCTATTTTTATTATTGAGTGTGTCTGGACCCTTATTGTGCATATTTACAAGATGGTGGCTACCCGAAATAGTGCTTTACCATGATTTCTACCATGATTGTTGACTGTTTTGGCAAACACAAGCAATATTAATCCATTGGCTAAGATTCATGGCACAGAAGGAACATATTTTCTTGAGCTTGCATATTGTCAAAATGGCTGCAAACATGAAAAAGAAAAGAGACATTACATTTCCTGTCAGATCCTATTACCCAGGGGGGCAAACCACCCCTTTTTGGATACCTGCATATGCCATAACATCAAAGGTTGTCCACCAGAAATATCTATGACCCAATAGAATCACAACCTATATGGACACACCGGTCAATTTCTTTGCTGGAAATCCAATATGGCCACCACAATATTAGCCCCCATTTGCCTATAATGCAGGTGAATAGGGCAACATTTTTAACTGAGGGATATTTCCACGAAACTTCACAGGTTGATCAATGATATGAATACCATAATGGTTTGTATTGGAAGTTTGCATGATATCCAATATGGCCACCACAATACTAGCACCCAGAAAATAGGTTTGGCTCTAAATTCTGAACCAGATGACCTATACATACAAACTCATGGTTTCTAACCACGAGAGATATAAATATTTTAGCCATAATTTCCCTCTATTAAGTATTATTGTTATGGGGTGTTTCTTTGCAGAAAGACATCCCTCTGGCTGTATTTTGGTTTTGTTCTACTGTTTCTGTTGGCATTTCCTCTGTTTATGTTGACAATCATCCCTGGCAGGGACGTGCATCACCAAGCCGGACATCCCTTCACTGAGTATGTATGGTCTCTCAGTGATGGTCCCCTGTCCATCTAGAGCCAGCCTGGAAATCTGTTCATGTGCCAGGGACGGGAGACAAGATGCAGCAGGAGCTTCACTCCATTCCTGACTGGGGATGCATCACCATTATCTTGGACTCTGGCTGGCATCCTGTCATGAAAGGACGCGATGAGAGAGATCAATGTCCCTGGACAGCCAAACTTGCCAGGGATCTGCCACAGGCCCTCACGATTGACTGTGTGAAAGGCCTTGGTGAGGTCGACAAACACCATATAGAGACCTTTCTGCTCTCTGCACTTTTCTTGCAGCTGGCAAATGGAAAAGATCATGTTACAGGTACCTCTGCCTCCGTGGAAACCACATTGGGATCCAAGGACAACATTCTCAGCATGGCTGATTAGCCGGTTGAGGATGATTCTTGCTAAGATCTTTCCTGTGATGTGCAGGACTCAGGAGGGCTATACCATGATGGTTATCGCAGTATGCCCTGTCCCCTTTCCTCTTGTAAACATGTACCTCCTGGTGCCTTTCCAGAAGTGGTTTGTTGGAGTGCTTTCACTGTCTCTGCACTGGTGGGGGGGGGGGGGGGGGGGGGGCTTTGATTGGCAGATGGGGAATCGTGGCAATATCCTCTTCGGAAATTGAGGACTCTCTGTTTAAGACCTCACTGAAGTGCTCTTCCCAGTGTGCTAGGATGTCACTCTTGTCAATGAGCAGGACACTTGTCAGAGGAGCGGACTGGAGTTGAGCCAGTGGTTTTGGGCCCATAAAGAGCACACAGAATGATGCATGCATCTGAGACATTCCCAGTCAGGAATGGAGTGAAGCTCCTGCTGCATCTTGTCTCCAGTCCCTGGCACATGAACAGATTTTCTGGCAGCCTTTGATACAGCTACATGATATTGTCTTGTTCATTGACATAGGCCAGGCTGGCTCTGTAGATGGACAGGGGACTGCATTCCAGTCACTGTGGCAGCGGTGGCCGAACGGATAGCGGCGCGGTCTAGATACCGGAAGGTTCCCAGTTCGAATCAGCCGTCCGACACGTTAAAATTACCACCGCTGAAATGCCCTTGAACAAGGCATCAACCACTACGATGAAATGTGTTCTATGAGCAGGGCCTGGCTGGAAACAAGTTCTTGAGCTTAGCCCAGATACCCTGGGTAAATATAGATTTCATTTCATTTCATTTCACTGAGAGACCATCCAGACTCAGTGAAGGAAGGGATGTCCGGCTTGGCGATGCACGTCCCTGCCAGGGATGATTGTCAACATAAACAGAGGAAATGCCAACAAACAGTAGAACAAAACCAAAATACAGCCAGAGTGATGTCTTTCTGCAAAGAAACACCCCAGAACAATAATATCTTTCGTGGTTAGAAACCATGAGTTTGTATTTCTAGCTCATCTGGTTCAGAATTTAGAGCCAAACCTATTTTCTGGGTGCTAGTATTGTGGTGGCCATATTGGATATCATGGAAACTTCCAATACAAAAACATATGGTATTCATATCATTGATCAACCTGTGAAGTTTTGTGGAAATATCCCTCAGTTAAAAATGTTGCCCTATTCACCCGCATTATAGGCTAATGGGGCTAATATTGTGGTGGCCATATTGGATTTCCAGCAAAGAAATTGACCGGTGTGTCCACAGGTTGTGATTCTATTGGGTCATAGAACCTTTGATGTTATGGCAAATGCAGGTATCCAAAAAAGGAGTGGTTTGCCCCCCTGGGTAATAGGATCTGACAGGAAATGTAATGTCTTTTCTTGTTCATGTTTGCAGCCATTTTGACAATATGCAAGCTCAAGAAAATATGTTCCTTCTGTGCCATGAATCTTAGCTAATGGATTAATATTGCTTGTGTTTGCCAAAACAGTCAATAATCATGGTAGAAATCATGGTAAAGCACTATTTCGGGTAGCCACCATCTTGTAAATATGCACAATAAGGGTCCAGACACACCCAATAATGAAAATAGGTATTCCATTGAGTCTCTCATGGTCAGAAACCATGAAATAGACACCAAGTTTGCATTTCTAGCTTATCTGGTTCAGAAGTTAGAGCCAAAACCTATTTTTTGGTGCTAATAATGTGGCGGCCATATTGTGGCGGCCATATTAGATTTCATGGAAACTTGCAATACAAAAAATGTTCGTATTCATATCATTGATCAACCTGAAAAGTTTCGTGGAAATATCTCTCAGTTTAAAATTGTGCCCTATTCACCCCCCATTATAACTAATAGGGGCTAATATTCGGGGCGGCCATATTGGACTTTCGCAACAAAATTGACCGAGTTGTCCATATAGGTTGTGATCCTATGGGGTCATAGATATTATTTCTGGTGGACAACTTTGTATGTTATGACAAATGCAGGTTTCCTAAAAAAAGGGTGCTTTGCCCCCTGGGTAACAGGGAAATTACAAATGTGGTGCTTGTGCACAGTGCAACAGCACTGTAAAATGCACACGTTTCAAGCACCCACATTCAGTTAAAACCTCCCATTAAAAGTATTATTACATGTACCACAAAAGGGGTGATATACATAATCTACTGTCCTTGTGGCAAATATTATGTGGGTAAAACCATACGTGCCCTAAAGACTTGCATTAGTGAGCAGCGTAGTGCTCACTAATGCACTCATAGATGAATCACTAATGAATCATAGATTACATAAATGTAATCTTTACAGGTCGAAACGGCAAAATATTTCACATTAGACAGTGACAATTCCTTGTGGAGGCACACCAAAGCTTTTCTGTAGGACACTTTGGAACCACAAGAGAAACACTGAAAAGTAATGATCATCAAGTAAGGAAACCATGTGTTAAAAAGCTGCCATCTGAATCCTCAATCATTATAGAGGCCGGCCATCACTTTTCTGCTCTCCGTTATAGGCAAGACAAAGCACTGCTGAAGAGAGAATCCTACTGGATATCAACCCTCAACACCCTTGCCCCCAACGGCCTTATTTTGTTTTTCTGTGACAGTTGGTAGAGCTTAAAGTTTGCAACCCCTCTTTCAAACCTATTTCCCTCTACCTCTGCCCTTCAAATGTTATTTTCTAGAAGAAGAAGACCTTACAGGTCGAAACATTGGTTTCTGTTATTAAACTTCCAGCATCGTGGCTATGAGTGCGCAGCCTTTTTCTTCTTTTTCATTGTTCATCGCCTTAGGCCTTTAGCACCTCGTTAATATTGGTGTGCGCCCTTCTCCTGCCTATTTATCCGTCCACACACACATACACACGCACACACAGGCATTCTGTAGACCAGTAGAAGGAGGTGCCAAGGGGACACACTTATTATGATCTGTTTGATGTATGAGCTTTAAAGGATGATGCTTAAAAATGTCTGGGTAAAACTAAGAAAGAGAGAGAGTACTGGAAGAGGAATGGGGAGCCAGGCGCTCTTCCTTGGATGAAGGCCTTCTAAGGAATCATGAGTGTCATGCCTGTAACCTGATGTAACTATGGAAGCTGCTATAATATAATAAATGATGGATATGGACATTGCCTGGATTTCAACTTAATTTTAACAATGCGGCTACAACAAGGAATTGGTAATAATATCCACAGACCCTCAGTTGTAAGATACGACAATGGAATATGTGGTACAGGGAATTGGAAAGCAATCATGGATCATCTTCCCTGCCCAGTAGGCTGACCACCAAAGAGTATAGGGAGATCAATGTGTAGTGTATGGCCACTCCCATCTTTACTGAATATAGGCCACACGGAAGAGATCCCAGGGTGGAAAGCCCCAATTACTTACCATGCAGCAGATGACACACTATTTGGGAATGTTTCAGCAAAACTATTTTCTCTTTTGTCTTGCAAGCCAATGGTATCATCAGCTATGCAAGTGTAGCACCCAGCCAAGACCTCAGGCCTATTTTGTTGTGCCATCACTACACAAGCACACCTACGTACTTCATCATCATAGATTATCAGTAGTGCAGTAATGTGTCACCCAACAATAACATTTTAGTTTTTTCCAGTGGTATGGCATTTTAATAATGTCACATGCACCAGAAAACCTGTTATGCAAGTAACCGCTGGATTTATTTTGGTACTTAAGTGTGTTTTGAATGTTCGGGGCCACATTCTATAGCGTGCACATGCGTGCACCGCAGCGTTCCATATCTGTGAATGCACGTCAAATGTAGTTTTTTGTACCACCGCTCGTATTGTCTCTTTTCCAGCAAGATGTTTTTTTTTAAGTCTGTTATAACAAGTCGGCCATACCACCCATGACCAAAATTAGCATTTTAAAACAAAATGTGAGACTCCAGAGGGGTTTAATAACAAAATGATATATTAGGCTTATGGTCGAATATGACATCAAGGCATTTAATAGCAACTTAAGTAATACGTTTTGGCTAATGTTCCCCTCAGAATAGGTTTGGTTTGGTTTGGTTTGGTTTGGTTTGGTTTGGTTTGGTTTGTTTTGTTTTGTTTTGGTCTGGTCGAATGAACCCAGATTCAGGACAACCGATTAACTGTTGCACCTTCAAACAGTTCAATGTTGTTATGTTTATTTGTCCTTCTCTCTAAAGGACCCGGGTGTGATGATGACATCTGACTGTTCCACTTCCATGTCCCGAGAGATTGCAGTAAAAGGGACACAGACGGGTTACCTCCTCAGCATGCTGACGACACTGAGGGAGTGAACCACCAATCCGACTGACCCATATGTTGGGCATGCTCATGGGCATTAAGACAATGATTTGAAAACTTTAGTTACTAGTTACTTAACACACACACGCGCACACGCACACGCACACGCACACGCACACACACACACACACACCTTTAACACACGCATAGCACACACCTTACCCCTATTGTAAAGTTCTACAAACTCTGAGCTTATATTGAACTTGTGAACTGGGACATGATGCTATAATGACTAGGCCTACTTTTAATTTTGGTACTTTAAGTATATTTTGATGCCAGTACTTTTACTCAAGAAAAGTTTGAATACAAGACTTTAGCTTCTAACAGAGTTGTCTACCACACTGTGGTATTGATTATTTTACTAGATCTGATGCTGTCTCAGAACCAAAGAAACTCTGCCACCCTGTGGTAGATCAACACCACAGAGACACAACTGTCAATGAAAAAGAAAGGTAAAACAATATTTGAGTAGTGCTATTTTAAAATTAGATTCAGCTGCAGTTTTTAACATAATTAGTTGAGTTTATCAGTGAGAAATGATAAATGATGTCATTAGTGTGGTTGCCTATAGGCAAGCAGACATTTTTCATTCATTTTCCAATCAAATTGGTAACCACACGCTGGTAGTTTCTGATGTTATGCGGTGTCAAAGTAACAATATTTGTGTGTGTGTGTGTGTGTGTGTGTGTGTGTGTGTGTGTGACGCAACTTGGCCTGTCATTGGCCATGACGCTTATTTGAAAACTGTCAAGTGGCATTATGGATGTTCCTGGCGGCTCTTATGGCTGATTTCACGGCTGTTTCTATCCAGGCGTGAGGTATTGCAATAGGCGGCCTCCTGGTGGCGCTATAATAGGCCCATGTGGAAAATGTGGGGCAGAGGTTCAGCTCTGGCATCCAGGGAGTGTGTGTGCAGAGTTTGGCTGTGAGCAAGCCAACGGTGCCAGAGATTAGCTGTCCACAGACGGACGGACGGACACGCGGACGGACGGACGGACGGAGTGCAAAACATACACTCATCCCATGCCTTCGGCCTGGTGGCGACAATAAAGTGAATCATATGTACACTAGGCTATGGCATTCACAGTCACCAGATCTCAGCCCAATTGAACACATAGGGGAGTTTTAGGTGTTAGACAGTGCTCCCAAACAACACTATCTCTTGTTAGAATGGTGTTCCATGCCTACAGTAGGATTCCAGAGATTTTGAAGCTGTTCTGGTGGCTCATGGTGGGCCAAATTCTTTCTTTCTTTCTTTCTTTCTTTCTTTCTTTCTTTCTAATATCACTTTTAATTTCAAGTTCAGTATTTTACCTTCCCATTTTATCCTATAGAAGAATAACTTTTCAAGTCAATTGCCTGTTTGATGTACATTTTCTAATACAGTATATTAAGGATGAGTAGGCCTACTCCCTCTGCAGGGTAAACATGGGAACAGTGGCATACACGTCAACAATGAGATGCATTATAAAGTCATACTGCTACCTGCTGGAAAGTACTTCACATTACAAGTTATCTGAAATGATCAGGTAGTGGATATTTCATTTGTATTTATTTATACCAGGGTGTTACATGTTGCAATGTTATGGGTGCAATGTAAATTTAACAGACACCCTCTGCATCACTTCACACTCTGGCACTTTAAACAAACTCGCACCTTTTACCAGTTTTATTGTGTTTTATGAGCAGCTGTGCTGGAACAGTTTGGACATTTAATTTTACAGTTTGTAGCTGAAAAACCCAGAAATAACTTTTGCATCTGTCTTCTGTGTAGAGTGTATATACTCAAATGTATTTGTCAAATATGTAGATGACTGATATCATAAATATCAATATACATTTTATGATTGGCTTCCATGACCACAGTTGTCCACCTAACCAGGGTGTTCGAGGGTTACTGCCCATTGAGGCACCTAAGACCATCTGACCACAGCTCACATCTTCAGTAATATAGGCTATTTGAACATTGCCCATTCCTGTTCAATGTCTCCAACCTCCACAGGGATGCCAGAGAAGTCCCGCCAGAGAGGGAGTTGAATTCCTTCTGGACAGAGGTCTCCTTCTGGACAGAGGTCTCCTCCAAACGTTCTCAGTTCACCCGCACTACCTGCTTGTTTGCGAGATGTTTCCCTGCCATCTGAACCAACTCACCACCAGAAGGTGATCAGTTGACAGTTCAGCCCCTCTCTTCACCCGAGTGTCCAGAACATCCAGCCTCACATCAGCTGATAGATTTCAAAATCGATCATTGATCGACCTACTGTAGGGTGCTCTGGTTCTGGTACAAAGAAGAATACTTATGAGCATCTTATGTTTGAACACTAACCTAACTTATCTAACTAGAAAAATATAAGAATAAGGACCGAACAAAAATGTACCAAACTGTCCCGGTTTAGAGGTGTTGTAGGACCTATTGCAGGAACTCAGACAAACAAAGGAGATGAGAATCAAAAACTACATTTACTAATACAAAGTAACAATGACACAATTTAAAACACTCTAGTAAAAATGCAAACTGAACTCATAACAAATCACTGGAAAACGTAACAGAGAACCTGACATACACTTGTGAACCAGCACGAACACAGAGAAACACACAGTCTCGTCTCAGGAGCTCATCACCCAACCAGGCTCAGCTGGTCCTCACAGGTCTTGGACTCAGAGGTAGAAGGGAGAGTATAGGAGACTGGCTGAGGGGGATTGGGGAATAAGAGCTGCAAGGCAAGTGGTAGGGGCAGAAGCTCACTCAGACAGACCCCTTTTCCACCATACCTATATTACATTGTTTATAGGATCAAATTGATATATGATAACCCTTCCACAATAGCAGCTTTCATATTTTCTATGTTTTGGATATTTTCCTATATAATACCTAATTTGCATATTTAAAGAAAATACATTTAAAATCCAATAAATCATTGCCCTCATGTAAGTAATCAATGGTTTTACCCACTCAATTAATAATTAACGTTCCAATTTTGGAGCTCTGGCTCATGGACTAAGAACCAAAAAGAACTGAACTAGTTCCCATTGGGAACCAACTGGTGGAAAATGGGTCTCAGTGGCAGAGCAGTAACAGTAACATTTGTCCACTGTAGAGGCTGTGGTCATGACACCAAATACTGACACCAAACACCCCACACAGGAGGGTATATATATATATATATATATATATATATATATATATATATATATATATATATATATATATACTGTATATATACTGATTCATTTGATCATTTGGTTCCCTTCTAAGGTTCTTACTGTCTTAAACTGACAGTCCTATATTTCTATAGTACTAAACTATTAAGATTATTTCTTTGGGGTTATATAACTATAGTATACATTTTTCTGGTTGTCTGGATACATTATAGTTTTAAGGGTTTTGGTCCGGACTTACATTATTTAGTTATTGATCAAAAGTACTCCCATCAAAATGGTTAAATTAGAACCATCAATGACACATTGTTCTTATAGGATGCTTTATAACAAAACAGTTTATCCTACTATTATATGATATAGACATATTTTCATCAGTGACAGTAAAACCTTGTATGGAAAGAGATTCAAAGTTAACATGGCTGAATAATGTAGCAGAAAGATCCAGATATAGAGGAATATGAGAAGTGGTTCATATCCAGATATAGAGGAATATGAGAAGTGATTCATATAAGCACTGGAGTTGAAACTTTCAACTCAATTTGGGGGAAAAGGTACCAAGGGGTCGTCGCGGGTCTTGCCCGTCTGGACACCTTCCAGGCTCAGTTTTCCGCCGTTACACGGGAGCGCAACAAACACAAGGATGTGAACGTAATCTGCTCCACCAACATGAACCTACAGGAGAGATACAGGAAAGAATACAATTTGTATTAACAATGTGTCCCTGTATAGAACAAAGGGAGAGGAAATGATTGCTCCTCCCCTTAGTCAAGTGACTACCCCACCACGGCCCCACCTCTTTATAACCCCTTCTTTTCCCCCCCAACCTGTACATATTTCAATTTGTATTACTTTTTATTATGATTGGATTATTTTAGTTATTTTTCATGTCATGATTATGAAATGAATACCCAGGACCTGAATGAAAACAAGACCGCAAGGACTTATTTCGGTAATAACCAAGTCAATAAATTATTCAATCAATCAATCAATCAATCAATCAATCAATCAATCAATCAATCAATCAACCAATCAATCAATCAATATTATGCTGTTGGGCTCCAGCTCTTTGACTTGTGTATTCTCCATCATTTTAACCCATTTAGGCCTGACCTCGAAATTTAAAAAAAATCTTCTAAATCCTCCAGTTTTCTGAAATAAATATTTTCACGATTTTTCAAAAATAGCAGACCTACAAGCTCGTAGCGCGCCACTCGGTGGCACGCTATGAGCTTGTAGATCTGCTATTTTTCAATAGCTAAAGTATAACATAATGCTTTAAAACACCAAAAGGGGTTCCCGCCCAAAATGGCAAAAGTAAGTAAGTAAGTACATTTACTCCATTACTTTACTTCAGTAAATCTAAATATTGTACTTGAGTGTTTCCAATGTAATACGTTTACTTCTACTCCACTACTACTATCAGAGGCAAATATTTAGTTTAGCTTTACTTTAATAATGATTTAAAAACAAATAGCATGATCTACAAGTCACAAGGCATCAATGAATTGTGAGCTTGTAGATCTGCTATTTTATTTTATATATAGGCTACTGTATGATACCTTGTGAAATGCCAAATGGGACATTCTGCATACTTTTACTTTTGGTACTTTAAGTATATTTTAATGCCAATACTGTTGTTTACTAAAATGTTTACTTTTGACTTAAGTTACTTTTACATTGCAGTACTGATACTTTTATTTAAGTAACTATAGTAAGTACTAGTAAGTACTTTTTCCACCACTGGAATTTACTCTGATTCTGAGTTTCCCCCCAATGTATTGAGTTTAAGAGGCTATTGTCCATTACCTTGATGAGGTAGTTTGTTCCAGCTACAATCTGGGTCCTGTAGAAAATGGCTTGGAAAACGTTGTAGTTCTTCCACGTTTTCCGCTCTACATCCGACTCCATCTGTACATTATGCGATTAAACAATACACCTGGTCAAAAACTGTTTTGTAGCCTAGCCTCATTTGGCGATCATGTCATTCTAACAATGAAATAACAGTTGATCCTGTCATATTATATCTATACTCACAACGTCACAAATGTTCTGAACAGCTAGATCTGCATTCCACGGTTGCGACCAGCCTCCAAGGATCACAGGCACAATCTCCATTGCGATGATTAATGCAACAGCAGACAACAAAAAACATAAAAAAATGAAATGTTGCGCAATAACAGTGTGTCTGACAAAAGTAATATTTGTACAGTAAATATGACAGTTGCGTGGATGCAAAGTAGTGGTTGATGTCTGGACAGACATGCTGTTGGTGTTGTGCATGGTGAGATGTGTGCAAATGGTGTGGTTTGGTAGGAGAAGGCGGACAAAGGACGGGGTGTTGCGCTGTCTATTAGGGTGGCAGGATAATAATAATAATAATAATAAGTTGACGTATCCTGTAACAATTTTTTTTATGTATAATCCTATCAAACAAAGATTTGCCCCCAGTAACTCTGAAGACCTGAACCCCTTTTGAAGACCCCTGTAATACACCATTAAACCTACCACTGCATTATTGATGTTCCTGGCGGCTCTTATGGCTGATTTCACGGCTGTTTCTATCCAGGCGTGAGGCAGCGCTGTATGTTCTCCAGCAAAGTGCACCCTGCCCACGTTGGCGAACAGCTCAGCAGAAAACTCTTCGTGCTGGAAGGGGGTGAAGAGAGCGAAAGCACCCAGGCTGTATTGGTCTTGACTCCACTTCTTCACCACCACGCCTGTGCACAAATCTTTGATTTCATTTCCATGGATCTTCATCAAAGAACTCAGAGCCATTTCTTTCAGCTCTTCGTCACTCATCCCCAGGAAGAGGTAGGAGTCATCGGACCAAGTGTAAGAAGCCAGGAGGACACCGATCTCCTTGTTGTCGAAACTTTGACTGGGGTAGTAGATGAAGCGAATAGGCAGGTCAGTGATGCTCTTTCCACCGTGGATTCCATCCTTCTCCCAGAACTTCTTACTGAAGGTGAGGATAATCTTGGTGGAGCTGTCATAGTGAACCTGACGCATGGCGTACGTCTTCTTGAGAGGCAAAGGAGGCTGGAAGTCAATGAAGCGGGTGGCCTTGGCAGTGGCAGTTACCAGGACAAAGTCTGCCTGTAATATCTGTTGCCATGTGCCATTGTCAGCGAGCACTCTGACGCCACCGTTTGAATAATCAATGCGCTTGACTGTGGTGTTGAGATGAACAGAAGCGTTGACTTTTTCGTGTAGTGCCTTTGGAAGGAGGTCGAACCCTCCTGTCACTTCATAGTATCTAGTTAAAAAGGAAAACAAAATTGAACCTCTTCAATCTTCAATCATTGCATTACGTACATAACTTTTTTAAATAAAACCACTGTGATAGTTGACAGAACGCATCAACTATAGCACCTATCAGACCCGCTCTAGTGATTTCTTAAGGCTCAAGGTTCCTCAGGCCCAGACAGAGTTGGGAAAGACAGCTTTTTCTGTCAATTGCCCAACTTCGTGGAATGAAATAAAACTGAGCTCCCTGCAATCCTTCGTTCAGTTCAAAGGAATGCTCCAGAACATTTTTCACCGTGATTGCTCCTGCTTCAATTGATTTATTTTACTGATGGTTGTTGTTGATCTGATCTTGCTTGCCTCTTGAAGAGGGCGGTCGCATTCTTTTTCTCTCTCCCTCTACTCCTGTCCTGCCCAGAGCGTCTCTTCTACACTGTCTCTTCGAAACCCCTGAAACTATCAAAACATGGAACTATTCATGGAATTAGTGTGCTGGTCTCTGTACGTGATAGACAACATTTGTTCATGTAAATTGGGTTCTGGAGAGCCCGCTCAATACCCTGATGGATCTTCCCCCACAAGTTATACCCAAGACTACAAGACTTGGCGTGTAATGTGCTTGGAGATTATCAGCGTAGAAGAGGTATATCTATTTGGATTTACGGTGACAGGATTTCTGTTGATCGGGCTGTGCACTGGTCTTGTGTACCGAAGAATCGGAAAAGTGGCAGCGCTGAACGGAGCCCCTATGCTGCCTGCCCTGGCCGAGCTGGGCAGGGCATTTGGGGAGATACATCAGAAGATGGACACGATCTTGGAACAGGTCAGCGCCCTGCAGAGAGACATGATGGACAGAGAGCCATAACGGACAGAGAGGAGAAATAGCCATATTGCTATATCCCTCGCTCTAAAAATGAATCTGGATCCCCCCCCCCCCCCCCCCCATTGACAATCTCCACACGAAGAGACAGCGTGAGAAAATAATCCTCTGCCTCCCCCCCCCACCTCAACCCCCCTGTACATTAGGATTTGGAACTAGATTCTTACGTAGTCTGGTCATTGATATCGCTTTGATCATATAGCATTTCCGTCAGCGCTGTGTAGAAGAGAGAAGCCTCATCCAGGATGTCCCCAATCATCTTTATGGCACCTGGACTCAGCCCTCCTTCAGTCACAAGATAGTCCTGTTCAAGGTATAAATAGTAAATGCTGCATTTATTAGTGCCTTTATGCAAATCACTCCATCCATCCATCCATCCATCCACACACACACACACACACACACACACACACACACACACACACACGCACACACACACACACACACACACACACACACACACACACACACACACACACACACACACACACACTGACGGCAGAGGCAACCACGCAAGGCAACCTGCTCATCGTGCTCATAGGGGCGAACTTGTAATAAATCACCGAGATTTGGCTTTTGGAGACTAGTTCTTTTGGGGCGCACCCAACACGTTTGCACAGCTTTTTGAAAACCTTATACCCATTACTAACGAGAGATAACGCAGCCTGCACTAGCGGACATCTCCATGCAGGCGTGCGGTGCCCCGTGCGCGCCGCTCTTTACCAAACTAATTTGGCATACGGTTTACGGGTGCTTTTAAAATCCACTATGCTCCTTCCCAAATGTGTGTGACCAAAATAGCAATTTAGGGGAAAGCGTGCCAACACGCCCATGACCACACCTCTAGGCGCAAATACCGGTGTCGGCAAAAAGGATAGGGAGTGACTGGACCAAAATACCGTTAAGGGACAGACGAAGCTCCTATATTTGTAATTTTCGGGCAGCGGCTGAATTGCGGGTCGCGCCGCGGGTAAAGGTGGCGACGAAATTGGAGCCCTATATCTTCCGCCACCCCTTACCCCTTATCCCTAAACTTATTTTACTATTTTGAAAAACCTTTTAAAATACTTAAAAAAAACATGACGAGAAAGCTGCCAAAATTAAAATGAAATGGCAAAGATGAAAAGAAATTGCTTTTTAATCTTCAGGTCAGAAAAATGCAATAGCATTTACATTGAATCTACAGATGTGCTCATTCTAAATGATACATAAAATGTCATTTGATTTTCAATTTTCAAAAAATGCCTGCTAAGACAATATTAAAATGAAAATGTCTCCATATGTGCTCATTCTATGACCAATTGAAAAAGCAATAGCAAATCACATTGCATTTTCATTCTAAATTGCATTTTCATTTTAATATTGTCCACAAATTAGCGGGATTTAAAAAAAAAAATCAAATTACATTTTATTTATTGTTTTAATTGTCATAGAATGAGCACATCTATAGATTAAAGGTAAATGCTAATGTATTTGCTATTTAATTTGAATTTTGGCAGCTTTATGCATCCATACTGAAACACTTAAACAGAAAGATCAACTTTCTTGTATCTCTCAACTTAATCGAAGTGGCTGCACACTCATCAGTACTACTCAGTGCAAAAGTACAAAAGTGGTTGTCTAAACTATTTTACTCAACAAACTTAAATGGATGAAAATGATCAATTCAATTAAATATTTTGATTAATGAAATTATTTTTAGATTAGTTGATACTGTAGCTTAGTAATCAATCATTAGCTGGTGTGCATACTTGAGTACAGTTATATTTACCTTACCTTTACAGAGTACTGGTCATACTTCTTCATCGTGGCTTGGACACCATGATGGTCCACTTCGTCCCAAACCTGCAACAACCCAAATAATTTTAAGTAGTGGAAATTACTATATTTTGTGGCACTAGCTGATAATGTGATTCTTTATACAGTAGGTCTCTACAGACCTTCTTCAGAGCCTTTTCAAGGAGTTGATCAGCTGACTTTCCTCTCTCATCAGGGAGAAGAGTGTAATTCAGGATGTTTGGGTTTTGAATGACATCGGAAGTTCTGTGTTTCTCTCCATTAACCAGGTAGAATGTGTTGTTATTCGTTTCATGAAATGTGTTCAATTTCACATTTTTGGTTTGGTTGATAAGCTCCAACATAATTCTGGTGAAGAAGATTATTATAACAATATTAGCCTATATCTGTGTATTTAAGATTATTATATTTAAGATTTTTCATTAAACTTTGACGGATCCACTGTTACACCCTCCACCCGCATACGCAACCTTGGCATCATTTTTGACCCCACCCTTTCATTCCTCCCCCATGTTAACCAAGTCACCAAAACCGCCTTCTTCCACCTCAAGAACATTGCCCGTCTCCGACCCTCCCTGTCATTTTCCGCAGCTGAAACACTCATCCACGCCTTCATCACATCCCGCCTTGATTACTGCAACAGTATCCTCTACGGCACCACCTACAAAGTGCTCAATAAACTGCAATATGTCCAGAACTCAGCTGCCCGTCTACTTACCAATACCCGTTCCAGAGATCATATTACATCAGTCCTCCGTGACCTTCACTGTCTACTGGTCAAACAAAGAATCCACTTCAAAACACTCCCGCTCCCTCAGGTCTGGTGATGCAAACCTCCTCGACGTCCCCAAGACCAAACTCCGTACGTGGGGTGACAGAGCTTTTGCCTTTGCTGCCTCAAACCTGTGGAATGCCCTCCCTAAGGCACTCAGAGATGTCCCCACCCTCCAAACCTTCAAAACCGCCCTCAAGACCCACCTCTTCAATATTGCCTTCCCTAGCTAACCCTTTTCACTGTCTTTTTAATGTTTTTTTTAGCTTTTAGTGTTTTTCCTTTTTTCTAATAAAGTTGCCTTGCCTTTGGGTACTCAGAAAAGCGCTATATAAGTTTGAGATATTATTATATTATTATTATTTCATTTTAAATACATTAATTCAAGGGGCCAACTGCTGTATTTGTCTTGGACACATTAGGAGTGTACATTGTTGTTCATACATTTGGTGAAATTAAGGTTAACACTGCCAAACATCAAAGGTTGAGCTAAGACGCTTTGTGCCTGCATAAGAAAGGCCATGAACATAAACACCACATTACTGCCACCACTGAGAATGACAGGCTCGCTCATCTCTAGAGAGAGAGAGAGAGAGAGAGACAGAGAGAGAGATTCATGATTGAGCGAGTCAATGTGCTTCAACTATATGTTTGTCATACAGTATTTGTATGGGATTTGTGGACGGTACTTTGGAACACTGTATTTCATGACTAGTCTTCTAGCTATCCAAGAAACTCACTTCTGGAAACTGGGGATTCTCATTGGTCCTAGATCTGCATACCAGCCGTCTTCACTTCTGTGAGTGAGCACACGTCCTCCAACACGATCACTAGCCTCCAGTACCGTTACCTTGAAGACCAAACAACACAGCAAAACATATTTTTCATTGTTTTTTTGTTTTGTTTCTGTCGTTTCGTTCTCTTTCATCTTTTCAATTGACAGTGAGGACAGCTGACCTTGAGGTTTACAGGGTCTACATTTACCAGTGACCAACCCCTGCCAAAGGACTGCCACAACGCAATTAAAGGAGCACTTTAATATCTCTTCACAGGCGTTATAATTGTTGTCTAATATGAGGTGGCAGTGGACCAGGGGTATAGAGTGGCCGGACGGAAACCGCGAGGTTCCCAGTTCGATCCTGGCTCCCCCAGAGTTAGTGTTGAGGGGTTCTTGAGCAAGACTCTGTACCCCGCCTAATTGCTCCCGATGTGCAGGTTGGTGACTTGCATGGTTTCATCTTCCATCTGTGTATGAATGTGTGTGTGTGTGTGTGTGTGTGTGTGTGTGTGTGTGTGTGTGTGTGTGTGTGTGAATGGGTGAATGTAAAGCACAATCTATGTAAAGGGCTTTGGATAATATAATACAATTACATTATTATTATTATTATTATTATTATATATTATTGAGGACTTGTGTTAAAGTGGTCTTTTAGCAACGCAACGGTACGCAATGCAACACAAGTGGTGAATAACTTGATCACATGTTTTACTTAATATTAATTTATAAAATACTGCAATATAGAAATACAAGTACAAGTTTGGAATTCAAAATGTACAAAAGTATTTGAATCTAAATGTACTTCAAGTAGGCTACCAAAAGTAAAAGTACTCATTATGCAGAATGTCCCATTTCAAGTATTCAAATGTATGAAAATCTTTTGAAAATAGCAGATCTAAAAGGTCACATCGCGGCACATTATGAGCTTGTGGATCAGCTATTTTCAAATGGCCGAATGTGTATAGGGTTTAAGTGGTTAATGTATGTTTTGTAATAATAATCAAAAACTGCAAGGAACTAGTAACTAAAGTATTCAAATAAATGGAGCAATAGAATAAAAGTCCAAATTTGGATCATTAGATGTAGTGGAAATTTGTATTGTATTGTATTTTATTGGAATATATTGGAAATTGGAAACATTCCATTTAAGTACAAATACCTCAAAATTGTACTTAAGAAAATGTACTTAGTTACTTTCCACCACTGTGCAACGCATTGTAACACAATGATACAATAACATAACAAGGTTCACCTACCGAATACCCAGCATCACCCAGTAACTTGGCTGCAGTGAGGCCGGCCATTCCAGCTCCCACTATAATAATCTTCTTAGGATCCTTTGTCTTTGGAAAACCATTTATCAAGATCTGTAGAAGCTCCTCATAGTCCTTGTTTCTCAGGGGCAGTTTTTTGTCAGACTCCTTAATGACTAGTAAGACAGTCAATAAAGAGTAATTACAAAACACAAACATGAGCAAAATAAGATAATCCACTTTGTTATTATTATTACAATTATTATTATTATTATTATTAGAGGTCAAGCCCCCCTTATTTTTATTGTAAAACAATTCCACCGTTTTAACAGTTTGGCAGTTCTGAGCTATCGTTTTTCACCAAATGCGGCAATATTGTAGAGCTCACGCTCATTCGTCAAAAGACCTCCGACCTTTAGATCTCTAGTCTAGATGAATTTTTTTTAATGATTTGCTCGATCCATTTTTTGGATATCATATTTCATACATCATCCACGGAATGTGATGACATAATTATGACACATTATGATGATAAGAGTGCCCCTCACTTCACACGGATGTGATTTAAACACAAACATGGAATGCCGTTGACAATGAATGGCCAGCTTTGAGTGTTTGTGTAAACACAAACATTGTGTAAACACAAACATCGAAGACGAAGGTGAGGACGCAAATTGTTTGGCCGAAATGAGATGATGTATGATGACGTATGATAAGAGCGCCCCTCACTTCACATGGATGGGATTTTTATTAATTACTAGTAAGTTTTTTTGCAGTCATCTCAGAAATTGCACATGCTGATATTTTTATGTATCACTTGTCATCAGTGTTTAAAACAAGTCATCTTATAGCCAGAGGCGTATTCACAATAAGACGAGGCCAGGCCGCCACCTGGCCAAGTCTCGATCTCACCTCTCCTTGAAAACAGACTGACAAAAACGAGCATATTGCTCGTCCATTGGCCCCTCGCCCATTCACGGACGTGTCCATTCCGTGGTGCGACCCTCCCATAGACATGCAAATATACAGTACACCTTTGTGTTCAAGCCAAGGGGAGCCAGCTGCAGGACCTGTTCTACAAAGAACGCAAGGGAGCTACATTTGATGCATCGCACATTTGATTTATGGTTTCTGCCAAAATAACTTCTCGTGAGCGTGTAGGTCAGTTAGACAGCAATGGGGCGGGTTACGTGGGTACATGGAGTTTTGCACAAGCATATTAAAGTGCCTGGATCATCCCTACCGTGTGGATCTGGAGTGGTGATCCTCACTGGTCCTGGGTTCTCATGTTCTTCTGGGTTCTCATGGTGGTCAATGCTCAGCTCAAAGTGAATGTCGGTCCCACTACCTATTCGACATTAAGCAGAATAACTATCTTGGAAATAAAGAGAAACTTTGAGAATAGAACTGACCTACTAAACGAATACAAAATTATACCAGCATAGGAAAAACAAAAAAGTTGAAAGAGACAGGCAGACCTATACGCAAAAAACCTGAAAACATACAGTCTAATACGAGTAACAAGTGCAACCTACAACTTATGGGTGAAACTAGAAACACAATAGCAGAAAGACTAAACCAACATTATATATAATATAAATAATGCAAAATAAAGAAACATTATTAATTGCACAGCATTAGTGCCATGGAAGTTTGTGGTTTGGAACACAACAATCACACCTGTGTGAAGTGAGGGGCGCTTTACCAACATCACATATGACATTATGACTATTAAAAGGACCACTTCACGGTTCACCACTTTTCAACCCATCTTCATATAATTGGTCGTCACTAATAATCATTCTTTTTAATAATCTTTTTATTCAGAGTGCCATACAGTCATGAAAAACATGCTTTACATTTCAGTTTACAATATGCACCTTTTTTTTTTGCTGCCAAACAGACAATATAGAGTCTATAACTTATATAGATGGGAAATAAACAAATAATTCATAATGATAATAATTATACATCAAAAAGGAGGAAGAAAATAAATAAATAATTAAACACTAAATCACAGGTCAAGTACAAGTTCAGATTTGCTACCAAACTACACCAGTATGGGTATAGTTGCAAAGTAATCCATGTGGGGCTGCCAGACATTCCAAAAGTCCTGTTGCATATTCTTAATATTATAATGAATTTTGTCTAGAGGAGTGTAACTGGATAGTTCATTTAGCCAGTGTGAAACTGTAGGAGGGGTAGAGGACTTCCAATGTAAGGTAATACATTTCTTTGCTGCTAGAAAAGTTCAGTGGTGCGACCCTCCCATAGACATGCAAATATACAGTACACCTTTGTGTTCAAGTCAAGGGGAGCCAGCTGCAGGACCTGTTCTAAAAGAACGCAAGGGAGCTACATTTGATGCATCGCACATTTGATTTATGGTTTCTGCCAAAATAACTTCTCGTGAGCGTGTAGGTCAGTTAGACAGCAATGGGGCGGGTTACGTGGGTACATGGAGTTTTGCACAAGCATATTAAAGTGCCTGGATCAACCCTACCGTGTGGATCTGGAGTGGTGATCCTCACTGGTCCTGGGTTCTCATGTTCTTCTGGGTTCTCATGTTCTTCTTGGTTCTCATGGTGGTCAATGCTCAGCTCAAAGTGAATGTCGGTCCCAGCCTCACACACACAGAAGAGGAAGAGCAGCAAAGCTCCGCTGCAGGTCTTCATCCTGACAGGCAGTAACTAGTGATACTAATACTACACACAGCGTGCAGAGGTTTTATACTCACCCACCTTTAAGAGGAACAGCCCACTTTTCAACATGACGTCCAAGGTGTAAACCAGTCCTTTTGGAAGGAATGAATGAATGAATGAATGAATGAATGAATGAATGAATGAATGAATAGCAGGCAAGCAGGCCGGCAGGCCGGCAGGCAGGCAGGCAGGCAGGCAGACAGACAGACAGACAGACAGACAGACAGACAGACAGACAGACAGACAGACAGACAGACAGACAAGAACACAAGGAAATCTTTGTATACAATGTGAAATACTGTGCTTGTGTGCGTGCGTGCGTGAAGGAGGGTGGGTGCAGGGACTGCCTTTCTCGCAGAGCTTTCACCCAGGTTATATCTATAAATAAACCCTAACCCTAACCTCACAAACACTTGGGTTTAATACCTGCAGCCAGTGCCGGTTCTAGGAGTCCGGTGGCCCTATGCAGGCACGGATTGGACGGTCTGGCAATTCTGGCATTTTTTTAATTATACTAGAATAAGTTATTAACGAGAAAAGAGAAAAGTCAATTTACAGGTCTATAATGACATGCCCAAACAAAATGAGGATGCCATTGCCAGGGTTAAAGATTCCATATTTGTGGTTTCAATAATTGGGTCTTATCAGTACAGTTAGTGCTTCCATCGCACGTTACATAACATGAGAAAAGGGCCATTTAGGTGGAGAGGTGAGTGGGTGCGTGTCATATGGTTATTATAGAGGTTGCTTGCTTTTCAGAGGACAGGGTTATTTGAGGTCAGGAGGAGATCAAGTTCTACCAGTTCTACCTTATCAAACCGAAACTATTTGGTTTGTTACTGTAGCTTCGATAGTTGGTGACATCTTGATGAGACATCCTAGAAGACAATCAATGAAACAATGAAAACAGAAAGATAAGAGTCAAAACCATAATTTACGTACATGATGAGTGATTAGATAACGATAAAAAGAGCATGCCAGGATTTAAAGGAATGCACTGTCACAACTAGTTCCATGCAAGGGCTACTAACTTTGATCAGAGGTGAACAAGCTTCTAAGTGGAGATTGTGGACGCCCAGGCTGAGTATCAAGGGTCTCCACGGATTAGGATTGTGGATTTGTGGAGAGTTATTATAGTTATATATTGTTACACCACCAAGATCAAGCACAGTGAGCAGATGGAGGTTCTGGGTCTTTGTTGTTTTTCTCAAAGCCTGTATCTGCCTAAGCTTAAAAAACAAAAGAAAGACTTTCTCTCAATGGTGAAATCGTTTTTTTAGCAAGTTTATTTGCTCAGTACTGCCCTTCTTTTCTTTTGTAGCAAATAGATCCTTCTAAACAGAACTGTTTAGAAGGATCTATTATATGTACTGTAAATAATACTGTACATATAATAGGCCACAGACATAAACAAGTCTTGCCACAGACACATGTGGCTGTGTACGGACATGTTGATGACCCCTGGTCAGGAGACTGAGACACATGTGGCTGTGTACGGACATGTTGATGACCCCTGGTCAGGAGACTGAGACACATGTGGCTGTGTACGGACATGTTGATGACCCCTGGTCAGGAGACTGAGACACATGTGGCTGTGTATGGACATGTTGATGACCCCTGGTCAGGAGACTGAGACACATGTGGCTGTGTACGGATATGTTGATGATCCCTGGTCAGGAGACAGACACATGTGGCTGTGTACGGATATGTTGATGATCCCTGGTCAGGAGACTGAGACACATGTGGCTGTGTACGGATATGTTGATGATCCCTGGTCAGGAGACAGACACATGTGGCTGTGTACGGATATGTTGATGATCCCTGGTCAGGAGACTGAGACACATGTGGCTGTGTACGGACATGTTGATGACCCCTGGTCAGGAGACTGAGACACATGTGGCTGTGTACGGACATGTTGATGACCCCTGGTCAGGAGACAGACACATGTGGCTGTGTACGGATATGTTGATGATCCCTGGTCAGGAGACTGATTATAATAATAATGTTGCGGCTGAGGTTGTGATTGGTGGAGCTAGAACAGCCCAATAAGAAGCAGGTAGGCCTAATGAAGTTGTTGTAATAGTTATTTCGAAAGGAAAATGCATGTGGTCTCCGAGGTCTAACTAATCATGATGCAGAAGCAGCAACCATGCAGAGCCATTTACCAATCAGATTAAGGCTAGTTAAAAGGCTAGTTAGGCTAGTTAAAAGGCTAGTTAAAAGGCTAGTTAGGCTAGTTAAAAGGCTAGTTAGGCTAGTTAAAAGGCTAGTTAGGCTAGTTAAAAGGCTAGTTAGGCTAGTTAAAAGGCTAGTTAAAAGGCTAGTTAGGCTAGTTAAAAGGCTAGTTAGGCTAGTTAAAAGGCTAGTTAGGCTAGTTAAAAGGCTAGTTAGGCTAGTTAAAAGGTTTGACAAGCAATAATCAAAATACAACTAACACAATGATATTGTTTAATTTGATATGTATTTAGAACACACTATTTGCACTGTTATTTAAACTACAAACCTATACAGTATGTCCAAAAGTAATGGGAAATGTCTACATTTAGTGGCCGTGGTTTTGACATAATGATGTCATAGGGCCGGTGAAGACCACAAATGCCAGGGCCGATTTTCTGAGCCAATCCGTGCATGGCCCTATGCAAGATGATGTTATGTGCCCCCCCCCCACACACACACACACACCTTTATATTAAGAGACTAAATCTATAAAGAACATCATATTGTTATTATCATTTTTACGGTGCTAGCATATTGCCAACAATTCAATCAACCAACTGCAATCAATGGCAAACCTGCAATTTGCAACTTATGTGGGCAACTTTGAGAGGTCCACAATGCATATAGGGCGCGTTCGGAAATAGCGCACTGAGCCCACTGTGCAATGCAAACTAATACGCGCCCATAGTAAAACATAGCTGATCTATTGGTCATGTTTGCATGTTTGGAATTGCAACAGCTGAAATCAATAATATATCAGTATTCCGATTTTAACCTGCGGGATGCATTAAGTGAAGGTGGGGGCCTCCCGCCAATCGCCCATGTAGGGGATACATAAAAAAAGAGAGAAAGAAGAGAAAAAATAAAAACTCCCTGTGATGTGGCCACCTTTGTGGTTGTGGCCCCAAGCGACCGCTTATATTGCTTATGCCTGAACCGGCCCTGCCTGCAGCCTTTAAGAGTAACAGTAGGCCTACCTATGATTACCGTATTCAATTCTCGCCCCCTCCCCCCCTCCCACAAGGACATTTTCCTGCACCTATGGGCCTGAAGTGCAATAATACAAGTAATGAATAATTTTACCAGAAATATATAGTAAACTCATAGTGTGCCAGTGTCCATGCCTATGTGCTGCACATTTTAAAATGATAGTTATTGAAAAAAAGAAAAAAGTAAATTTACTTATCCTATAATGACATGCCCAAAATATGGGGTTAAAGAAAACCTCAAGACCACCAGGTTAGGTCGCATTCAGATTAAAACGAATCCTGCAGCGCATTGTCGGAAAGTGCACTTTGTTTGTCAGGTGCATGTGAAGGCTCAATCGAATCCTAATGCGCACCAAAGAACCGCATTCTACTCCGCCAAAAAACGCAGCAGAGTGCGGATCACTGCAGGTGTGAATGCAATCGCATTAAAGTTAAACAGTTACATAGGGAGTGAATGTACCATTAAAGTTAAACAGTTACATAGGGAGTGAATGCACCATTAAAGTTAAACAGTTACATAGGGAGTGAATGTACCATTAAAGTTAAACAGTTACATAGGGAGTGAATGCACCATTAAAGTTAAACAGTTACATAGGGAGTGAATGTACCATTAAAGTTAAACAGTTACATAGGGAGTGAATGTACCATTAAAGTTAAACAGTTACATAGGGAGTGAATGTACCATTAAAGTTAAACAGTTACATAGGGAGTGAATGTACCATTAAAGTTAAACAGTTACATAGGGAGTGAATGTACCATTAAAGTTAAACACTTACATAGGGAGTGAATGTACCATTAAAGTTAAACACTTACATAGGGAGTGAATGTACCATTAAAGTTAAACACTTACATAGGGAGTGAATGTACCATTAAAGTTAAACACTTACATAGGGAGTGAATGTACCATTAAAGTTAAACAGTTACATAGGGAGTGAATGTACCATTACAGTTAAACACTTACATAGGGAGTGAATGTACCATTAAAGTTAAACAGTTACATAGGGAGTGAATGTACCATTAAAGTTAAACAGTTACATAGGGAGTGAATGCACCATTAAAGTTAAACAGTTACATAGGGAGTGAATGTACCATTAAAGTTAAACAGTTACATAGGGAGTGAATGCACCATTAAAGTTAAACAGTTACATAGGGAGTGAATGCACCATTAAAGTTAAACAGTTACATAGGGAGTGAATGTACCATTAAAGTTAAACAGTTACATAGGGAGTGAATGTACCATTAAAGTTAAACAGTTACATAGGGAGTGAATGTACCATTAAAGTTAAACAGTTACATAGGGAGTGAATGCACCATTAAAGTTAAACAGTTACATAGGGAGTGAATGTACCATTAAAGTTAAACAGTTACATAGGGAGTGAATGTACCATTAAAGTTAAACAGTTACATAGGGAGTGAATGCACCATTAAAGTTAAACAGTTACATAGGGAGTGAATGTACCATTAAAGTTAAACAGTTACATAGGGAGTGAATGTACCATTAAAGTTAAACAGTTACATAGGGAGTGAATGCACCATTAAAGTTAAACAGTTACATAGGGAGTGAATGCACCATTAAAGTTAAACAGTTACATAGGGAGTGAATGCACCATTAAAGTTAAACAGTTACATAGGGAGTGAATGTACCATTAAAGTTAAACAGTTACATAGGGAGTGAATGTACCATTAAAGTTAAACAGTTACATAGGGAGTGAATGTACCATTAAAGTTAAACAGTTACATAGGGAGTGAATGTACCATTAAAGTTAAACAGTTACATAGGGAGTGAATGTACCATTAAAGTTAAACAGTTACATAGGGAGTGAATGTACCATTAAAGTTAAACACTTACATAGGGAGTGAATGTACCATTAAAGTTAAACACTTACATAGGGAGTGAATGTACCATTAAAGTTAAACACTTACATAGGGAGTGAATGCACCATTAAAGTTAAACAGTTACATAGGGAGTGAATGTACCATTAAAGTTAAACAGTTACATAGGGAGTGAATGCACCATTAAAGTTAAACAGTTACATAGGGAGTGAATGTACCATTAAAGTTAAACAGTTACATAGGGAGTGAATGCACCATTAAAGTTAAACAGTTACATAGGGAGTGAATGTACCATTAAAGTTAAACAGTTACATAGGGAGTGAATGTACCATTAAAGTTAAACAGTTACATAGGGAGTGAATGCACCATTAAAGTTAAACAGTTACATACTGTAGGGAGTGAATGTACCATTAAAGTTAAACAGTTACATAGGGAGTGAATGTACCATTAAAGTTAAACAGTTACATAGGGAGTGAATGCACCATTAAAGTTAAACAGTTACATAGGGAGTGAATGTACCATTAAAGTTAAACAGTTACATAGGGAGTGAATGCACCATTAAAGTTAAACAGTTACATAGGGAGTGAATGTACCATTAAAGTTAAACAGTTACATAGGGAGTGAATGCACCATTAAAGTTAATCAGTTACATAGGGAGTGAATGTACCATTAAAGTTAAACAGTTACATAGGGAGTGAATGTACCATTGTGGGTACAAGTTGGTATTTGGCACACAAGAAGGAAGGAGAAGACATTATTACGCAGCTACTGTACACGTAAAGATGTCCTGTGGACACACGTGGTCTAATGAAGAGATAGAAGCCCTTTTCAATAGAATTACCTCTATTAATCTAACTCTAATATATTAAAGTTTAACTCATGTTGCTATGATTAGGTGATGTAATGATGATGTAGAACAAACGGTGTCAAAACAAACATTAAATTCTCTTTATTGTTAATGGGATAAATGTTTGTGTTAGGGACAAAACAAACATTAATTTCTCTTCATTGTCAATGGCCTTTTTAAAACCAACATTGAACTAAAACAATATATAAAAACAACAAAGCGATCCCCCTTTTTATTACAAAGTACTCCCACACTGCTGAATCGATCAAGCCTATATCCTACATTTTACAAACGGATCCACAGTTGTGTAATTTTTTCACTGACCCCCCTCGAGTTGTGTTCAGTGTTAATGTAGTGCCTCAGCGTACTCTGACTCCCATCCCACAGGGAAATTACAAATGTGGTGCTTGTGCACAGTGCAACAGCACTGTAAAATGCACACGTTTCAAGCACCCACATTCAGGTAAAACCTCCCATTAAAAGTATTATTACATGTACCACAAAAGGGGTGATATACATAATCTACTGTCCTTGTGGCAAATATTATGTGGGTAAAACCATACGTGCCCTAAAGACTTGCATTAGTGAGCACCGTAGTGCTCACTAATGCACTCATAGATGAATCACTAATGAATCATAGATTACATAAATGTAATCTTTACAGGTCGAAACGGCAAAATATTTCACATTAGACAGTGACAATTCCTTGTGGAACCAAAGCTTTTCTGTAGGACACTTTGGAACCACAAGAGAAACACTGAAAAGTAATGATCATCAAGTAAGGAAACCATGTGTTAAAAAGCTGCCATCTGAATCCTCAATCATTATAGAGGCCGGCCATCACTTTTCTGCTCTCCGTTATAGGCAAGACAAAGCACTGCTGAAGAGAGAATCCTACTGGATATCAACCCTCAACACCCTTGCCCCCAACGGCCTTAATATATATTTTGATCTGAGAGTTTTTCTGTGACAGTTGGTAGAGCTTAAAGTTTGCAACCCCTCTTTCAAACCTATTTCCCTCTACCTTTACGGTCACGGCCACACAGCCAACTCAAGGTACGGCCTCGGAGCTGACTTGGGGACCCAACGCAGCTCCTCCAAGGAAAACAAACAAATTAACGGAGCTGAACGTGAATCCCCCCCACCACCCACCCCTTTTTTCCCCTCACTGTATGTTTGGTTTATTATGGGTGTGCGAGATTTGTACTCATAATGAGAAATTATATATTGGGTCAGATTGATTGGAGATTAAGAAGCTGCTCTAGGGTGAGAGAGCTCAGGTCCCCACATTCCATTCCACATTCCATTGGGGGTTTGCGGCCCTTCTCCTGGTGTGAGACAGGCCATTATTGACTCCTCTTTCACAGGGAGAGTCAACTCAGCATAGAACATACAATAATTGAAGTAACCTATCTTTAATCCCTTTCAATTGTGTAAATGTGTTCTAAATAACCTATTATATATTGGGTTGGTAAAAAGGCTAAATGATAAATACCTGTAATAATCTAAGCAGTTTAAAGTAGTTAGACATTACAGGGACTGTAATAGGAGCTGCTGTAGCCAGAGGTGCAAGCTGGATGGTCTGTGGGATCTGATTGGCTGAAAGTGTCAGTATGGAGGTGGGATCAGTCAGAGGGCTGCATTGACTATTCTGTATGGCACAAAGTGTAAATTAGATTCACCAAATACCATCGAACGTGATACATGTCTAGGCAGAGACCAGCGGTAATTATTTGCTATATATTATATGCTATAATGTATTATGCGATATATAATTGTACATTATTAATAATTGATGTAATATGATGTTTAGATGGTAACCAAATGTCATCTGTGTTCTTGTCTCCCCATCGTTGATCAATTACCATCTGATTAACGATAAGGTAGAATTAAAACCACATAATTACACTTAATCACTTAATGTGTAACCAAGTCTGAGAGCCATCCATGACAAGCTAAGCTTACCATGATCTGGGAGTCTTAGAGTGTTCAAATGATAGCTAGAATTCCTACCGACAGAGTCAGGATAGAACTGTACCAATAGGACTGTAATCCAGAATCCGGGATACTGTCATCTTGTGTTGGGGGAAGTTAGGGGAAGTGTGAACAGAACGTGTGAATGTATGATTGTACGTGTTTAATTAATATGAATTAATAAAAACCCTATAAAATACACGTTTGAGTTCATCAAGTATAAGCTATCATTGGGAGCATTTGGTTCAACTGTGCGTGTTAGTCCTTTAACTCTGCCTAGTACCAGGGCTGGTCGGAGCCTCGGCCCAACAACGCCAAATAACCGAACAGTTTTAATTCGCTGTGCACTAAAGTGCACACGCGTTTAGGCGTAATATAGTCTATAATCTAGACATATTACAGTTTTAATTCGCTGCGAGCAGCGACTGGCTTAATTAGGCCACTAAAGGGCCTAATTAATACAGATTTAAGAGTTTTGTACCGTGCGCTGGGATCAGCGCACAGTTTTAATTCGTTGCGGGGGGTTTAAAGCGTAATATAGCCCATAATCTAGGCATATTACAGTTTTAAATCGTTGCTGGGGGTTTGAAGCGTAGTATAGCCTATAATCTAGGCATATTACTAGTTTCAAATCGCTGCGTGCAGCGACTAGCTTTAAACAGTTCACCATATACCAGTTTAAAGCGCTGTGCTACTAGAGTGCACAGTTTGGAACCGTACGGCCACTAAAGGGCCTAATGTACGGAGTTTAAATCGCGGAGCGAATAGTTAATTCATTGCGTAGCCGTGCGCACAGTTTAATTCATAGCGTGTCACTGACGTGACTTGACTTGAAACAAGATCTGTACCGTGCGCTCAGCGCACAGCTTTGGATCACGGCCGGGCGGTTTTGGAAGCATAATATAGCCTAAACTGAGATCGTTTGGACATAGTATGGTTTCAATCGCTACCGCGTTTAAAGAACTTTAAATTAGTGGTCACTAAAGTGACCACAATTTAAAGGCAGTCGTACTGTGCATGGGGATCAGTGCATAGTGATTCGCCGCCGAGCGAAAGTTAATTCGCCGCCGAGCGAACTGTTAAAACATAGAGCCACTAAAGTGCCTGGTTTGAACAGAAGGAAAGTGCCGTGCGCTGGGAGCAGCGTGCAGCTATACACGCGCCCGGGCATATTTAAGATATAATATAGTCTGAACCGAAACCGTTTGACATATTACAGTTTAAATTGCTACCGCGTTGTAAAGGGCTTTAAATAGCAGTCCCTAAAGGGATCTGCAATTTAAAGTTGTTGTAATTCAGAATATAGTTCAACTGAGACGGTTTGACTTTATTCAGTTGCCGTGCTGTTAAATTAAACAGCGTAGATCGGTGTATAGTCACTAAGGTGACCACAATATAACAAAAATAAATTACAGTGTGTTGGGATCAGCACACAGAGTTGAATCGTGCCACACTAATAACCACAGGATTAAATCAGACAGAGTTGGGGCCGAAAGACGGCACCCCGTTTGATTGTGGTTGTCTGGTGTGACGTGTATTCAACTGAAATTCAAGCCGTGCGTTGATAGCAGCGCATGCCGCAGTCATTAGTATCCACAGGATTAAATCAACTATAAATGCTGCCGTGACGGCATGCCGTTTGATTTGTGCTACTAACTACGCGGCACCGTTAAACTGTTTTCATGTGGTTATGGGGCCATGGGAAAAACAGCTGTTAAAACCGTAAGCCACAAGTGACTGCGGGTTTAACAATAGTTTGGGAGTCATTGTTCGATAAGGCAGAGTTCTAATCGACGGTCAGTTTAGGAAACTGATTATTAAAGACTATTTGTAACCAAACATAAAGTTTAATTGAGACCGGATAAGACACCGGTCGTTTAAACCAAGAGAGGTGCTTTTTATAGTAACCACAATAAAAGTGTTTTCTTTCTGGGTGCTTAGACCGCACCAAGAAGAACAGCATTTAGTGCATGTGAGGAGGGGGGAAATTCCTCTTTCTGTCATGCAATGTCCAGGGGGACTGGTAATTACTGTCATGCGGTATAACCTACCAAAGTAGTAATTAATAGCGGTGATAAATGTTTAGAACAAAATAGGGTTCTAAACTCAGCATTAAAGGCGATGTAATAATCTTACCAGTCAATAATGTTTAACGCTGAAAGCGCGCTTTGAAGTGCGCATAAAGGAAGGGCGTGTCTATAATAACTGTTGCGTGACGCATCTAGCAAAACCTGTAATCCAGGTTTAACGGAAGGCTAAGAGTTGGACCGCCCACGGCCAATATAAATCTATATACTTATATTATATATAATCTATATAATATAAAAAGGTTATAGTATAAAAGGGTTTATTTGGTAGGGAAGTATGGGCTTCTCTGAGTAGAAATAATGTCAGAGTCCGCTAATTAAAGCTGGGCCAAAAAACTAACCATTTACTTGAGTGAATGAATGATTTGTGAAGTCGACTAAAACCACTAACCCGGTCCAATTAGTTCCTGTACTGTTTGTTAAGGGGAGGGACAGAGGGGGTGGAAAATGGCTTCCTTGAAGGAGCTGCAGGATGGCAGCTCTGTAACCAAAGCTATTTTCTATAATCTAGCATTTAGTTTGGAATTGTCAATTAAAGTGGGCGCAGTCTGCGACATACCTGAAGAGCTTATTAAGCTAAAATTTGCTATGAGAGATGTAGTGGACATGTCCACATGTTATAGCAGAGCTTTGGGAAAAATGGGCTGGTTAGTGCTTGCTGACAATGAGATACATGAGTTAGGAACTTGTGTGGAGAGATACTCCCAGTTTAGTTTCGAAGCAATCATGCAGGCTATCCGTCAGATGAAAGGCAGGATAGCCAGAGGTATCATAGACACCACAGGGTGCCACCAAATAGGCCTCTGTGAGTTTCCTGCAGAAAGCAGGAACCAAGAAGACCCGGAGGAGGGGGGCATCCAGCCCGCAGAAGCAGCACCAGACGTCACGAGATGTGACATCACGAACCCTTTCGCCAGCGCAGAGACGGGCGGAGCGGAGACGGTGCCAGCGGGGACCGGGACAGCCCCAGAGGGGCGAAGAGACAGGGCTACCAGTCATCCGGGCTGGGAGCAGATAGAGCCTGTCGCAACGGAGGCACAGCCTGGTGCTTCCTGCAGTATCCATGCAGGGGAGCCAGAGCCCTCTACCGTGGGCAACGAACCCACGACGGGACAAGCCCTCAGTCAGCACCGTAGCAGGCCAAGAGCAGCTACGGGCAGAGCTGAGGGAAACCAACGGGCGGCAGACGTCGCACCTGTGAACCACGCAGTTCCGCAGCCTTCGACAGAGGAGGAATGGCCGAACATCGAAGTGGGACCGACAGCAGCAGCAGAGCTGTCAACGGGAGCGGAACAGGCGAGCGGCCTTCCGGAGGAACTGGAGGCTGCCTACGCCTCACCGTTCATCATCAGAGCCATGCCATTGGCCATGACGCTTATTTGAAAACTGTCAAGTGGCATTATGGATGTTCCTGGCGGCTCTTATGGCTGATTTCACGGCTGTTTCTATCCAGGCGTGAGGCAGCGCTGTATGTTCTCCAGCAAAGTGAACCCTGCCCACGTTGGCGAACAGCTCAGCAGCAAACTCTTCGTGCTGGAAGGGGGTGAAGAAAGCGTAAGCACCCAGGCTGTATTGGTCTTGACTCCACTTCTTCACCACCACGCCTGTACACAGATCTTTGATTTCATTTCCATGGAATACCCAAGACTACAAGACTTGGCGTGTAATGTGCTTGGACATTATCAGCGTAGAAGAGGTATATCTATTTGGATTTACGGTGACAGGATTTCTGTTGATCGGGCTGTGCACTGGTCTTGTGTACCGAAGAATCGGAAAAGTGGCAGCGCTGAACGGAGCCCCTATGCTGCCTGCCGTGGCCGAGCTGGGCAGGGCATTTGGGGAGATACATCAGAAGATGGACACGATCTTGGAACAGGTCAGCGCCCTGCAGAGAGACATGATGGACAGAGAGCCATAACGGACAGAGAGGAGAAATAGCCATATTGCTATATCCCTCGCTCTAAAAATGAATCTGGATTCCCCCCCCCCATTGACAATCTCCACACGAAGAGACAGCGCAAGAAAATAATCCTCTGCCTCCCCCCCCACCTCAACCCCCCTGTACATTAGGATTTGGAACTAGATTCTTACGTAGTCTGGTCATTGATATCGCTTTGATCATATAGCATTTCCGTCAGCGCTGTGTAGAAGAGAGAAGCCTCATCCAGGATGTCCCCAATCATCTTTATGGCACCTAGACTCAGCCCTCCTTCAGTCACAAGATAGTCCTGTTCAAGGTATAAATAGTAAATGCTGCATTTATTAGTGCCTTTATGCAAATCACTTCATCCATCCATCCATCCATCCATCCATCCACACACACACACACACACACACACACACACACACACACACACACACACACACACACACACACACACACACACACACACACACACACACACACACACACACACACACACACACACACACACACACACACACACACACACACACACACACACACACACACACACACAATTGTTTTATTTTATAAACTTACGTACTTACGCCTGCTACCCCTTCTGGGGCATAGGCCGTCAACAAGCGATCTCCAGGCATCTCTGTCTTGGGCTGTTCTCTCCAGCTCTTTATTTTATAAAGTGAACAGTATTTTAACTCAAATCTTTACTTATTTGTTTTTATATATATAATTTTTATCCCACAATTTTGTAACCCATTTTTCACCCGTGTCAGTTATCTAATGTGATCCTGGGCTCTACACACCCTCCGCCAACCTAGTCTCCATATATGGGGGACATGGGGAGAGCAACGGACTTGAACTCATGCTTCCTTCATGCCTGAGTGTCCAAATTGCTCCTTTACACCTGATAGGGGGGAGTTTCCCTGGTTGGACGTAGCGCGTGGAAGGAACATGTTATTCGAACCAGTTCCTTTCCCCTCCATCAGGCGCCCCGGCTGGCGAGGGGGAGGCAGTTAAGAGACCAGGATTACTGCATGTTTTTTGTGAGGGTACGTACCCTAGGGGACACATGCAAACTCCACACAGAAAGGCCCTTTCGCCAACCCCGCCTCGGGTATGGGCACTGATTACGCGGAGGAGGAAACACGCCGCCAGCACCCACAGCGTCCCGAGCGGGAATATAACCCAGGACCTTCTAGCTGTGAGGCGACAGCACTACCAACTGTGCCACCGTGCCCCCAAATCTTTACTTCTGAGGGTCGGTGGGAAATACATTATTTTCAAAGTTAACATGAAATAGTTTGAGAACCACTGATATAAGATATCTTAGGAGAGACAGCACCCACTTGGGAACGGGAGCGTTCCCTGTTCGATCATGGGCTCCCCCTGAGTTAGTGGCGAAGTGCCCTTGAGCAAGACGCTGAACCCCTAATAATTGCTCCTGATGTGCAGGTTGGATGAATGTGTGTGTGAATGGGTGAATGGTAATGCACAATGTAATGCACTTGCCTGGAAAGCCTTGCATGGGATGAGGAGAGTGTGGAAATCAGACATGCGAGAAGACCTTAAGAGCTACTGTGTTTGGAGTCAGTACTACTGTATGGGGCTGAGACATGGACCCTCACAGTGGAGTCAGTACTGCTGTATGGGGCTGAGACATGGACCATCACAGTGGAGTCAGTACTGCTATATGGGGCTGAGACATGGACCCTCACAGCCCTCACAGTGGAGTCAGTACTGCTGTATGGGGCTGAGACATGGACCATCACAGTGGAGTCAGTACTGCTATATGGGGCTGAGACATGGACCCTCACAGCCCTCACAGTGGAGTCAGTACTGCTGTGTGGACCCTCACAGTGGAGTCAGTACTGATGTATTAGCCTGGTTAATAAACCAGACCGAATCAGCCGTTGGCAAAAAAAAGTTGCCTACCAGCGGATTACGGTCTGGCGAGGCTCAGTAGCACGCCTCTTTCCTACAGCAGAGAACAGGTCGGACCAATCGGGACACGGTATGCAATATAGGCGGGCTTTGGTACAGTGACGTTCAATGCTTGAGACTTTTGACTGACAGTAGCTCTGACCAATTGCGTCAAAGAGAAAATGTTCCCCGGGAAATGAAATCCAAGTGGAGCCAGCCCAGACTGATATACCGCGACAGTGTTGTGTGATATTAGTCTGGCTTATTAGCCAGGCTACTGATGTATGGGGCTGAGGCATGGACCCTCACAGTGGAGTCAGTACTGCTGTATGGGGCTGAGGCATGGACCCTCACAGTGGAGTCAGTACTGCTGTATGGGGCCGAGACATGGACCCTCACAGCCCTCACAGTGGAGTCAGTACTGCTGTGTGGACCCTCACAGTGGAGTCAGTACTGATGTTTGGGGCTGAGGCATGGACCCTCACAGTGGAGTCTGGCATTCAAACATGAAACATATCTAAACTAAACTATGTACTAAAGGTTAATTTAGTTAGCAAATTAGCATTTAGTTAGTTAATGTTATATGTTCTCAGTGGACACTTTGTGTGTGTGTGCGTGTCACGTGTGTGTGTGTGTGTGTGTGTGTGTGTGTGTGTGTGTGTGTGTGTGTGTGTGTGTGTGTGTGTGTGTGTGTGTGTGTGTGTGTGTGTGTGTGTGTGTGTGTGTGTGTGTGTGCGTGTGTGTGTGTGTGTGTGTGTGCGTGTGTGTGCGTGTGTCGCTGGGGGTGGGGCTGTGTTGGTTAAACACACAGCGAGCCCCGCTCAAAAGTGTCCTCCTTTCTGAGGTCTTGCTATGGAGGCCACCCTGACACACATACTCAGGGACGCTGCTGACGATTTGCTTGCCCTACGCATGATATGTTTGTGCTGCTCTCAAAAAAGAGTGCGAACCCCTGATGGACATCAGAGGTCAAACCATCATCATGAGAGCGAATTGGAAGATGGGAAATAGGTGGCTGAGGAGGACTTTTGGACCGAAATAAATAATAGTCAAGTCAATGTTGGTTAAAACACAAATAACACGTCCCATGAAAGTTTGATGATAATCAACAATATCAGCTTTGAAAACCTTTATTAGGTCAACATGTTATGAATCCTGCAAAGTTATCAAAGATGTCTCTTCTCTATTATTATCGTATTCATAGAGATCAGATAACATATCCTTGTATATGGTTTTATTCTCACGGATCGCCTTGCATTTGAAAAGGCTGTTTTTGTGTGTTTTCCCGTAATACCATTATTCAGTGCCAGTGGTAGCGAAGAGAAGCCAAAATGCTGTGGTTGGTGTGTGTGTGTGTGTGTGTGTGTGTGTGTGTGTGCGCGCGTGTGTGCGTGCGGCAGGGCTACTGTCTGCAATATTAGTCCATGCCTATCCAACACAATGTTGAGCATTATGGATTATCAGTAAACCATGTAACCAGGAAAACATCATGCACACTATATTACAGTTAGAGGGACTACGGCCAACCGCATCTTTAAACAAGATCTTTATTTTAATTGTGCTGCTGGGACTGTCACTATAGCCTATATGTTGTTATGTACTCATAACATCTGAGAACCCGGCCCAATCAACCCATCGGCAAATTAAGGAAAAAACAGAGACTACGAGCGACTACCCATATCAGCACTTGGCCCAGGGCGCGAGAGAGAGAGAGAGAGATAGAGAGAGAGAGAGAGAGGGAGAGGGAGAGGGAGAGGGAGAGGGAGAGGGAGAGGGAGAGGGAGAGGGAGAGGGAGAGGGAGAGGGAGAGGGAGAGGGAGAGAGAGAGAGAGGGAGAGGGAGAGGGAGAGGGAGAGAGAGAGAGAGAGAGAGAGAGAGAGAGAGAGAGAGAGAGAGGGAGAGAGAGAGAGAGAGAGAGAGAGAGAGAGAGAGAGAGAGAGAGGGAAAGAGAGAGAGGGGGGGGGGCAGATAATACACGCACATGGCAGCAATATACAAAACAAGAATAGAATCAGACTTAAAATCCACCCTGCTAGAGCAAAGGCCTGCACATACAGTACAAAGAACAAAGCTGTTTGAAAAGCATAATAATACCACGGTAATGTGGGCCTTCCTGGCCATCATGACACACACTTATAGCTATAGGGAGTTCAGCTGTGGCACTGGCCAGTCTTCCCACTCAAACTTGCGCATATGGTAATAAAATAAAACAGACCCTCACCATTAGACGCCTTATCACAGAAGAACCATGCGTCTGTTGTGATTTGTTTGCTCACAAATGAAGCCCTCCTGAGGATCATACTATAGGTTTTTGTGTGACTCACCATTACTGCGGAGCAAAACTAGGGGGACAACACCGCTCTCAAACTGTCACTCCAAAGTGCAAGGCCCCCCATCTCCCACCTCCATTTCCCTGACCCCGCCTGTCAGCAAACATCCCTTGGTGTACTAAGAGGATTTTTGGGAGTGGGTGCACAGGCACCATAAGCAGGGCAGGCAAAGTGCTCCACCTCAGCTTTTACAATTGTTCCCACCCCCACCCCTGCAGTTGTGAGAAACATGCCACAAACCTCTCCCCCAGCTTCTTGATCATGAGCACCTTTTAACTCATTTTAACGCTACATTTTTATATAACAGCTTCAGATCCTGGATGATTCATCCACCTATTTGTATTCAGTCCTAATTCAGTCGAATGTCACGATCACTAGTTGCTGCTTTCCGACCAACTGCCGATGGGACCACAGGCTTGATCTACGCCGTATCACCGCACTGGGCTCCGATCGGAGCCCTTGTGTGTAAGTATTGCTCTGTGCAACAGATTGACCTCTACTTCTACGTTCTACTACATCAGATCATTTCTACTGTTCTACACCAGACCACCGCAGCGGGCACCATAACGGTGCCCCTGTGTGTACGTAACGCTCTGTACACCTCAGCCAACGTTAGCCGTCGCTAACAACAACATCCACTTCCTAGCCCTAGCACCGTGTACTGGCAATTATTTCTTGTTTTCCTCAGAATGACCCCGACTCCACTCACCCCAGAGGACTCCGTGTCCGAGTTAAGATCCCAGCTCCACTCCATCGAGGACCTCCTGGCAGACATCCTCAGAAGAAAATCAGCGGTCCTTTCTCGACTGAATGAACTAGAGGCAGCCAAACGCCGATCGAATAAGATCCACGATCCATCTCCAGCCAACTCTCCCTCCTGGGCATCAGTTGCAAAGAAGGGTAGAAGGGTTTCTCTCCCGTTGTTTTCACCCATCCAACTGGCCAACTGTTTCTCTCCACTTGCAACAGCAGAGAAAGTTGATGGCGGGGAGCTACCGCCGGCTAGCGATATGCTAACGGTAGCGTCTGGGGTTGCTATGGTCACCCATTCACGTGGTGCCCAACAACAACAGCTCCGTTCAAATCCCAACTCCACTCGGAAGCGAAACTGCACCTCGCTGACTCCAAAAAAGGATCACAAACGCAGCAGACAGTGTTCTCCTCCATATTATCCTTCACCTCTTGCCGTCGCCAACCTGTCCGAGCATTCTTCATCTCCACCGTCCACTTCCAACAGGGAAACGGACACAGCTGTTCTAAACGATGACGTCACCATCCCAGCTGAGACTGTAGTCAGTAACCCCGCCCCACCCACTCCAGTCAATGAAGTTATTCCTACTACTACTACTACAGAAATTCATGCTGGTCATGTCAGCCCCCTTCATATATCGCCCCCAAAGTATCTCCTTGTGGGAGATAGTCTGGTACGACATGTAGCCATCCCAGATGGTATTACGTACTCATTTTCTGGTGCAAAAATCAAGGACCTACATACACACATCCCAGCTATTCTCCAGCATCATAAATCGGTCCATACTGTCATTATCCATGTAGGACTAAATGACATAAAATCAGGGCCCGCCCAATCTGCACAAGTACACAAGGATTATGAGACTTTAGCCAATTTCATTGAAACTCTGAAGAAAAACTGCATTTTCTCAGGCCTAATGCCAACACTCAGTAGGCGCTCTGAAATATTCAGCCGTCTATTCAGCACCAATAACTGGATTAAAAATGTCTGTGTTGCCTGTGGGTATGGCTATATTGATAATTTTGACTCTGTTTGGAAGAAACCTCAGTTATTTTATGACAACATTCATTTAAATTACAAGGGGAAAAAAATACTGGCCTCTAACATCACCCGCCAGCTCACCAACAGTGTCACTACATGACGCCAATTACTAACAACACATCCCCTTCCTCCACATTTCCACTCCCCCCCACCACAAATTGCCATGGCCCCCTCTGTTATCCCTGTTATTATATCTCACCGTCCCCGTAATATTAGACACCTGCATCATGTTCCACCCAAAACATGCCTCCAAACACTTCCACAGGTTCCCACTGCTGGAAGTTCTGGTGGCCCGCAATCATTTAAATTTGCGCTGCAAAATGCCCGCTCCATTAATAATAAGTCATTTATTTGGAATGATATTTTCAAAACAAAAAAACTAGATTTTCTGTTTCTCACAGAAACATGGCAGAAACCAGAGGACTACACCTCACTGATTGAGCTCTGTCCAGCAGATTGTTCGTTCATCTGTGCTCCCAGGAACACGGGTCATACAGGGGGTGGCCTAGCAGTGGTCCACAAGGACCGATTTTTAACCCGGACAGTGAGTTCTGGTTCCTTTTCCTCTTTTGAACTATTAATGGCCAAAGTAGGACGCTCCAATCCATTTTATTGTGTTTTAATTTATCGCCCTCCTGGTCCAAATGGTTCTTTTTTGACTGAGTTTAGTAATTTTTTAACCTCTATTATCAAACTTGAGAGGATCATAATGTTAGCCGACTTTAATATCCACATTAATGATACCACAAATAGCTTTGCAATTAATTTTTTAAGTATCACAGAATCATTCAATTTCACTCAGCATGTGTCAGGTCCCACACACATTAGGGGAAACACTCTGGACCTTGTCTTCTCCCTAGGCTTGGATATCCATGACGTCTGCACTGAGGAACTCTCTGTGACAGATCACTATTTTATTTCCTTTAATTTGTCCTTTAATACTAATTATCCAATCAGCAAGAGAGAGAAGCTCTCACGCCTAATAAATGAGTCCTCCACTGAGAATTTAGCTTCAGCTTTTGACAGCACACTAGTTTTAGAACAGCCTTCAACAGACACTGAAAGTTTGATTAACTCTTTCAACTCGCACTGTTTGGCCATTCTAGATAAGGTTGCTCCCCTAAAAACCCGATCTGTCCCCTCTGTTAACTCCTCCCCTTGGTTAACTGAGGCAACTCGCTCCTTCCGAAGGAAATGTCGGAAAGCTGAACGCCTCTGGAAAGCCAACAAGCTCCAGGCTGACCGTATCACGTTAAGGGAGCTGTTGATCCAGTATAACAGTCTCGTCAGGGATGTGCGGGCCTCTTATTTCGCCAACATTATCGCCTCTAGCAAGAGAAATCCTAAAATACTGTTCAACACAATCAACAATATTGTCAGCCCTGCCCCTCCCACCATCACAGTCTCTTCTAACAAAGACTGTAATGATTTTCTGTTATTTTTCATACACAAGGTGCACACAGTAAGAGCTAGCATTACCCCTTCCTCCTCCCCCCTCCCCCCTTGTCTTACCCGGCAGTCAACCCTTTGCAGTTTCTCCGCCATCTCCCTGCAAGAATTGACTGACCTTGTGAGGTCGATGAAGACATCTTCCTGTCCGCTAGATGTCCTGCCCACATCAATGCTAAAGGATGTCTTTTCATCTGTAGGCCCCTGCCTACTCTCTATAATAAACTCATCACTAACATCCGGCCGTGTTCCATCTAATTTAAAAAAGGCAATCATTCAACCACTCCTCAAAAAAACAAATCTGGACCCATCCCTCCCAATAAACTACAGGCCAATATCAAAACTATCTTTCATATCTAAGGTTTTGGAAAAGGCAGTGGCCAATCAGCTCACAACCATATTAAATCAACACAATATCTGCGACAAATACCAATCAGGCTTCCGTAAAATTCATTCCACAGAAACAGCTCTACTTAGAGTATCAAGTGACATCATGATGTCATCCGATGTTGGTGATTGCTCCATCCTGGTGTTGTTTGATCTAAGTGCAGCCTTCGACACCGTAGACCATCGTATTTTAATTGACAGGCTCAGGACGTGGGTTGGTGTCTCCGGGACCGCCTTAGATTGGTTCCAGTCCTATCTTTCAGACAGGAGCTTCTCTGTGGCCGTTGGTCCCTACTCCTCTGAGTCCTCTACACTGTCATGTGGCGTTCCACAGGGATCGGTCCTAGGCCCACTTCTATTCGCTCTATATTTACTTCCCCTAGGTCCAATAATAAGCAGCTTTGAGGGTATCTCCTATCACTGCTATGCCGACGACATACAGTTGTACTGCTCATTCAAGCCAGATAAGATCGACATAATCAACACTCTCCATGAATGTCTAGCGGCCATCAAAAACTGGATGGCCAGCAATTTTTTGCAACTAAATGCAGAAAAAACCCAAGTTTTAATTGTTGCCCCAGATAAAGTTGCTGCAGATGTTTCCAACCACCTCGGGTCACTAAAATCTAACATTTGCTCCAACCCTAGAAACTTAGGAATTATCCTAGACCAGGCAATGCTTCTGGATAAGCATGTTAGGTCCGTTTCCAGTGCCTGTTTCTTCCACCTTCGCAATATAGCCAAACTTAGATCTGTTGTTTCACACCCGGAGTTAGAAATGATCATCCATGCATTTATATTTATATCATTTATATCATCACGTCTAGATTACTGTAATTCCCTTTTCACATGTCTCTCCAAATCCTCATTAGACCGTCTGCAACTGGTTCAGAACGCTGCTGCCAGATTGCTGACCAGCTCCAGGAGATCCTGCCACATCACCCCCATCCTGTTGTCCTTGCACTGGCTCCCAGTAAAGTATAGAATTAATTTTAAAATCCTTGTCATCACACACAGAACCCTCCATGGCCAGGCACCCCCATATATCTCTGACTTACTCCACCCATATGTTCCCAGAAGGTCTCTGAGATCCTCATCCCAAGCCCTGCTGGTCGTTCCACCCACAAAATTAATAACTAAAGGTGATCGAGCCTTTGCCAGTTTTGCCCCCAGGTTATGGAACAACCTCCCGGATCACCTGAAATCGGTGGCCTCTGTGGACCTTTTTAAAAAGCTTTTAAAGACCCACCTTTTTAGACAGGCCTTTGCAACGTAGTACTGTACTGATTTCTTGATTTTTACCAGTGCCATTTGCTCTGTCTTCTTTTTCTTTGCTTTATTCTTATTATTTTTATTCTTAATATTTACTTTTACTACCATTGACATGTTTTGTTTTTATTGTTGTGAAGCACTTTGTGACTATGATGTCTGTGAAATGTGCTCTATAAATAAAATTTACTTACTTACTTACTTAACTTTACCACTCAATGCCACTTTCAAATTGAAAAGTTCCAAATCAAAGTCACTACATTAAAAACAATACAATACTGCCAACCAGATATACAAGATGTGAACTTACCAAACACAGGTTTAACAAAGCTTTGACGAGCCCCCATATTACACCCACACACACACACCATCCCGGACGAGCCCCCATATTACAACCCAGTCTAGGGCAACCTTGGGTCGCAACCTTAAAATGGACTCCCTCCTACCCAGTTCCCAAATCAGTCAGGCCACACATGGTTAAAATCCTATGGCTGTAGGATTTATTCAATATAAAAAAGCAGTGCAGTGTACAATACCTCAGGGTGGGGACCATAGTTTCCAAATAACAACAACAATCATAAATACATACTCTTAACTAGCAAAAGGAAACCAAAATACAAATATCTGACCTAACAAAACCAAACAAACAAATGAAAAGAAGAGGTCCCCCACCCCTACATTACCCATTACATTACATGTGTCACAAAGCTAAAAACTGAGCAAAGTGCTAGTGCTTAGGCCTTAGGACTTGGCTAGGAGGAAGACCCTTGACGATCTGACGGTAGGCAGCTTTATACTCCAGACCAGAAAGCCAGGAGCCAATCACCTGTGAGGTTCCACCACTCAGCCAGTCACACTCAGCAACCACTCATTCACCATTCACACAAGCTGGTAATCACTCAGTCACTCACTCAATCAGTCACACCCACACACACACACCAAGAGGGAAAAAGACAGAGCAACACAGGGATATACACAATATGACCCACAGGGCCATAACAGCCATCGATAATCTGTTCCCCGAAACAATTCCTTATTCTTATTGGCCAGTCTGTTCGCTGATATAATGGTCACGGCGGTATAGGCTATTTTCCTCCACCTCCACACAGGCAGCCGCCGTGCATTTAGACCTGAGAACTGATTCTACAAATGTCTTCTGTAAATCATGACCGTTTTCAGAAAAACCTATGTTTCTATGTGAGTGGTTCTCAAAGTTTTTCATGTCAAGGACCCCAAAAACGATATGTAATTGGCCGCCGACCCCCATCTGAAAATATGTTGTTCCAGGGACCGTCAGCCCCAGAAGCAAAGATTTGAGTTAAAAAACATTTGCTCTGAAAGAATATATGTTCAAAGATTTGCGCCACGTTTTCACGATGTTTCAAAAATAGAAGATCTACAAGCTCGTAGCGCGGCACTCGCTACAAGCGCGCGCCACGAGCTTGTAGATCTGCTATTTTTCAATATAAAGTATATGCTTCAAACACCGTCCTGAATGGGTTAATGTCATCATCACTGAGTCACTGAGTTCTTCTTCCTCGTCCTGAATCATATTCTCTCCATCTGGATCCGCGAGTATCCCGAGAATATATGCAGATACATAAGGTTACGAGTTCATCAAGATCATAATGTGCGAGAGTCTGCCCCCCCCCCCCCATTCAACTGAATGGCTGGAATATGGAAATGAAGAGTTTACATAGTACACATAGTACATGCATAAACTTAATCCTTAATGATTAGGCCTATATCTTGTTTCAGTATTCAATTCTGATATATTTTCTCTATTATAAGGTTATTTTTGCAGTTTGTATTGGCGGTGGGGATGGGGGGCGGGGCGGGGGTCACGAGACATAGCCAAAGTATTTCCGGGGGTCCCCAGAGGGGGTCCCCAGAGGGGGTCCCCAGCCAAAAAGGTTGAGAACCCCTGTATTAGAGAGCCTTGGCTGTGAGTTGGAAGGCAAAAGGTAAGAGGTGGAGCTCAGAGGCCTTCCGGGGCCCTTAAAGGTAAGAGGTCGAGCTCAGAGGCCTTCCGGGGCCCTTAAAGGTAAGAGGTGGAGCTCAGAGGCCTTCCGGGGCCCTTAAAGGTAAGAGGTGGAGCTCAGAGGCCTTCCGGGGCCCTTAAAGGTAAGAGGTGGAGCTCAGAGGCCTTCCGGGGCCCTTAAAGGTAAGAGGTGGAGCTCAGAGGCCTTCCGGGGCCCTTAAAGGTAAGAGGTGGAGCTCAGAGGCCTTCCGGGGCCCTTAAAGGTAAGAGGTGGAGCTCAGAGGCCTTCCGGGGCCCTTCCGTGGTAAGAAGAAGCTTCCATCTGAAGCATCCTGTTACAGCAGTGCCATGCGGTACACAATGGCACCTATCAGCAGATCAGCATCTGGTATCGGTTTCCTAAAGAAGTTATCAAAGCTGTCTCTTCTCTGTCATTTTATTCATAAAGATCAGATGACATTTCCTTGTCTGTGGTTTAATTCTCACGGACCGTCTTGCATCTGAAAAGGCTGTTTCCGTGTGTTTTCCCGTAACGCCATTATTCAGTGCCAGTGGTAGCGAAGAGAAGCCAAAAACCCTGTGTGTGTGTGTGTGTGTGTGTGTGTGTGTGTGTGTGTGTGTGTGTGTGTGTGTGTGTGTACGTGTGCGTGGCAGTGTGGCAGTTTGTGTAGGCTGTAGGGGGGGGGTTTATAAATTCCTTCAAATGTCCGGGGTTTTACACGTATCTGCACAGCATGTGTATTACAATGCACGTTCAATGGTTCGTAGTGGAAAAACCAAGGGGGCAGTGAGGCTATTCAACGTTGAAGCTCTGGGTCCTAGTGGTAGGAGGAGGGACTACAGGCGGACCCGTGGATTCATGACCGGGAAACCCCGTGCAGCTGGGCTTTAACGTTGAGCGCTCGGTTGCCCTACGTCACTCAGGACCTCAAAGTTGAGGTCCTGGGAGGGACTTCCGGCAGTCTTCCGGGTGCTTCAAAACGCCACTGAGCAACTTCCACTGACATGAATAGCTGGGGGGGCGGAGCTTCGCGCCAGTTCAGTCTCTATTATATATACTCTATGGGAAAAACACTGTGAGGGGCGGACTTTCAGCCCGAACCCCGGAATGTGTATTATTCATAACTCTGCATGCGCTCAGCAGACAGCACTGGTCCCGACAGCAGATCGGCTCGCTGGCTGCTGTCGTACAGTACAGTACAGTACAGTACAGTACAGTACAGTACAGTACAGTACAGTACAGTACAGTACAGTACAGTACAGTACGGTACAGTACGGTACAGTGCGGCACAGTATAGTACAGTACGGTACAGTATTGCACAGTACAGCACAGTATACAGTACAGTCTGCTACAGCACAGTACAGTACGGTACAGTATATTGTACAGTACAGCATGGTACAGTACAGTAGCGTACAGTACAGTACAGTACAGTAGTGTGGTACGGTATGGTACAGTGCAGTACAGTACAGTATGGCACAATACAGTACAGCAGCGGTTCTCAACGTTTTTGGCCGGGGACCCCCGGAAATGCTTTGGCAATGTCTCGGGACACCCCCCTCCCGACCCCCAATATAAATTGACTGCTACAATAACCTTAATAATAGAGACAATACACAATAAATAAATACTGAAACCAGATATAATCATTAGGGAAGGTGTATGCATGTACTATGTGTACTATATGTAAACTCTTCATTTCCACTTTCCAGCCATTCAGTTGGAATATATTGTAGTAGAACTAGAATTTATTTAAATCATTTGGGGACCCCCCAAAATAATTTGGTGACCCCCCGAGGGGTCGCGACCCACGGGTTGAGAACCCCTGCAGTACAGTACAGTATGATACCAAATGGATCCATTTGTACACTCTCATAATTACAGACCCATAAGGGTCCATTTGGTTCCAAACTAGCTGGGGACCCCCTGGAACTCCCTCAAGGACACCTGGGGGTCCCCAGACCCCACTCTAGGAACCACTGGTCTAAGCCCTATTTCCAGCAAGACATATAATTGAGTACAGTTGAGTAGGCCTACATACATGCACGTATACGCACACACAGTCACTCACATGCACATGCATACATATAAGCCGGTGTCACTCTAGCGCTACGCCATGCCATCCAGGTGGCCAGTGTACTGTTCCATACAGTACTGCCTCCCCAGTGTCCCCCCAGTGCCTCCCCAGTACCTCCCCAATGTCTGCCCAGTGCCTCCCCAGTGTCCCCCCAGTACCTCCCCAGTGCCTCCCCAGTGTCCCCCCAGTACCTCCCCAGTGTCCCCCCAGTGCCCACAACGTGTCGCGCTGCGACACGTTGTGAGCTTGTAGATCAGCTATTTTCACCAAGTGAAAAAAACTGTCATTACGACGGCATCAAGGCCCGCCAAAATACATTTTGTTCGACTAAATCAACTGTAGATTTAGTCGACTAAAATCTAATGATATTTAGTCGACTAAAACTAGACTAACACTAAACCATTCCAGGTGACTAAAATGTGACTAAAACAAAATGAAAACTATTCAAGAGACTATGACTAAAACTAAAATCTGCCAAAAACAACACTGTACTGTACTGTACTGTACTGTACTGTACTGTACTGTACTGCGCCATGCTGTGCCGTGCCATACTGTACTGGGCTGTGCTGTACTGTACAATACTGTACTGTACCGTGCTGTACTGTGCTGTAGCAGACTGTACTGTGCTGTACAATACTGTACCGCACTGTACTATACTGTGCCGCACTGTACCATACTGTACTGTACCGTACTGTACTGCTGCGCCCTGTGTGTGTGCACGTGCGCGTGCGTGCGTGCGTGCGTGCGTGCGTGCGTGCGTGCAGTGGAACGGGGTGTGGCCTAAAATGTGATATAATTTGCATCACCATGAAATGTTGCGCAATAACATGGTATTTTATACAAATACAAACGGTACAGTAATTCTGACTAATTACTAATTACTAATTGTTGCAACAAACGGGCGCAGGGCTCTCAATTAGTGTGGCAAGATTTATTATTATTATTATTATTATTATTATTATTATTATTATTATTATTATTATTATTATTATTATTATTATTATTATTATTATTATTATTATTAGTATGCCTAGTAGTAGTAGTAGTAGTAGTACTATTAGTATTACCTGAACTGTAGGTACCAGTATGCTTCTAAACCATAGAGTTGTTCTAAACTACATTTCCTGGATGCAGGTTGATGACATCACGGGGCAGGAGGGTTGAGGCCGCACCCCCATGCAAGATCTGTGCCAAAAGTAATTTGAAACTTTTTGGCACCTGAAAGTGAGCAAAGTGAGAAGCGAAAAAACCAAAAAAATATGATTTGAATCTGTAAAAAAAAGATCTGAATGAAAAAAATATATCTGAATGAAAAAAATAAAATCTGAAACTGAAAAAATATATATATACTCAAAAATCTAAATGTATATTAAAGTTAAAAATTAAACTGAAAAAAACTTTTGAATACAAAAAAAAACTTTTGAATAAATCTTGGTATTTTTCAAGTTCAAGAAAAAAAATAAGAGACTTTCAGGTTACATTTTTACTTTTCAACTTCAATTTTATTTTTTTCGATGGAACTGTTTCTGTTAAACGATCAAACGTTTTGGCACAATAATGACTCCATACCTCCCCTCCACCAATGTCACAATCACTTTAACCCCCCTATAGACCGGGCAGCCCCATGGCCAGGCTGGGTGCAGCCTGTCTTTTTTTTTTTTTTTGCAGGGGATTTTATTTATTTATTTATTTTGGGCGCTCAGTCGGCCCCACCCTGCCCGGCCCTTCTGGCAAATGCCAGAATTGCCAGACCGTCCAATCCGTGCCTGCATAGGGCCACCGGACTCCTAGAACCGGCACTGGCTGCAGGTATTAAACCCAAGTGTTTGTGAGGTTAGGGTTAGGGTTTATTTATAGATATAACCTGGGTGAAAGCCCTCCTTCACGCACGCACGCACACAAGCACGGTATTTCACATTGTATACAAAGATTTCCTTGTGTTCTTGTCTGTCTTTCTGTCTGTCTGTCTGTCTGTCTGTCTGTCTGTCTGTCTGTCTGTCTGTCTGTCATCCTGCCTGCCTGCCTGCCGGCCTGCTTGCCTGCTATTCATTCATTCATTCATTCATTAATTCATTCCAAAAGGACTGGTTTACACCTTGGACGTCATGTTGAAAAGTGGGCTGTTCCTCTTAAAGGTGGGTGAGTATAAAACCTCTGCACGCTGTGTGTAGTATTAGTATCACTAGTTACTGCCTGTCAGGATGAAGACCTGCAGCGGAGCTTTGCTGCTCTTCCTCTTCTGTGTGTGTGAGGCTGGGACCGACATTCACTTTGAGCTGAACATTGACCATCATGAGAACCAAGAAGAACATGAGAACCCAGAAGAACATGAGAACCCAGGACCAGTGAGGATCACCACTCCAGATCCACACGGTAGGGATGATCCAGGCACTTTAATATGCTTGTGCAAAACTCCATGTACCCACGTAACCCGCCCCATTGCTGTCTAACTGACCTACACGCTTACGAGAAGTTATTTTGGCAGAAACCATAAATCAAATGTAGCTCCCTTGCGTTCTTTTAGAACAGGTCCTGCAGCTGGCTCCCCTTGGCTTGAACACAAAGGTGTACTGTATATTTGCATGTCTATGGGAGGGTCACACCACAGAACTTTTCTAGCAGAAAAGAAATGTATTACCTTACATTGGAAGTCCTCTACCCCTCCTACAGTTTCACACTGGCTAAATGAACTATCCAGTTACACTCCTCTAGACAAAATTCATTATAATATTAAGAATATGCAACAGGACTTTTGGAATGTCTGGCAGCCCCACATGGATTACTTTGCAACTATACCCATACTGGTGTAGTTTGGTAGCAAATCTGAACTTGTACTTGACCTGTGATTTAGTGTTTAATTATTATTATTTTTTCTTCCTCCTTTTTGATGTATAATTATTATCATGAATTATTTGTTTATTTCCCATCTATATAAGTTATAGACTCTATATTGTCTGTTTGGTAGCAAAAAAAAAGAGGTGCATATTGTAAACTGAAATGTAAAGCATGTTTTTCATGACTGTATGGCACTCTGAATAAAAAGATTATTAAAAAGAATGATTATTAGTGACGACCAATTATATGAAGATGGGTTGAAAAGTGGTGAAGTGGTCCTTTTAATAGTCATAATGTCATATATGATGTTGGTAAAGCGCCCCTCACTTCACACGGGTGTGATTGTTGTGTTCCAAACCACAAACTTCCATGGCACTAATGCTGTGCAATTAATAATGTTTCTTTATTTTGCATTATTTATATTATATATATGTGACTAAATTTGACTGAGAGACTGCCATTGGATTTTTTGGATTTTTCGATTTTTCATGTCCTATGAAAGCAGGGAATCATAGCTTCAAATGGACATATTGATTGTTCAGTTTGACCCACCAGTTTTGGAGATATGGCTTATGGAGTAATGTCTTGCAGAAAACAACAAGTTGAGAAAACAGGCTTGAAAGGTTCACTTTTGTGGTCTCTAACATTACACCTAGCTACATGTTTGGGCATTTATTTCATATTTACATGCCGATTTCAGCTCTGACACTTATTTCAGACATGCTCTAGTATGTGAAGAGTCTGCCTGTGCTATTAACTCATTTAAAAAAAATAAAAAAGAAAGTTTTTCTCCTCTGGTGAAAAGCTGTAATGTGCGCGATGGCAGTCTCTCAGTCAAATCCGGTCACATATGTTGGTTTAGTCTTTCTGCTATTGTGTTTCTAGTTTCACCCATAAGTTGTAGGTTGCACTTGTTACTCGTATTAGACTGTATGTTTTCAGGTTTTTTGCGTATAGGTCTGCCTGTCTCTTTCAACTTTTTTGTTTTTCCTATGCTGGTATAATTTTGTATTCGTTTAGTAGGTCAGTTCTATTCTCAAAGTTTCTCTTTATTTCCAAGATAGTTATTCTGCTTAATGTCGAATAGGTAGTGGGACCGACATTCACTTTGAGCTGAGCATTGACCACCATGAGAACCCAGAAGAACATGAGAACCCAGGACCAGTGAGGATCACCACTCCAGATCCACACGGTAGGGATGATCCAGGCACTTTAATATGCTTGTGCAAAACTCCATGTACCCACGTAACCCGCCCCATTGCTGTCTAACTGACCTACACGCTCACGAGAAGTTATTTTGGCAGAAACCATAAATCAAATGTGCGATGCATCAAATGTAGCTCCCTTGCGTTCTTTGTAGAACAGGTCCTGCAGCTGGCTCCCCTTGGCTTGAACACAAAGGTGTACTGTATATTTGCATGTCTATGGGAGGGTCGCACCACGGAATGGACACGTCCGTGAATGGGCGAGGGGCAAATGGACGAGCAATATGCTCGTTTTTGTCAGTCTGTTTTCAAGGAGAGGTGAGATCGAGACTTGGCCAGGTGGCGGCCTGGCCTCGTCTTATTGTGAATACGCCTCTGGCTATAAGATGACTTGTTTTAAACACTGATGACAAGTGATACATAAAAATATCAGCATGTGCAATTTCTGAGATGACTGCAAAAAAACTTACTAGTAATTAATAAAAATCCCATCCATGTGAAGTGAGGGGCACTCTTAACATACGTCATCATACATCATCTCATTTCGGCCAAACAATTTGCGTCCTCACCTTCGTCTTCGATGTTTGTGTTTACACAATGTTTGTGTTTACACAAACACTCAAAGCTGGCCATTCATTGTCAACGGCATTCCATGTTTGTGTTTAAATCACATCCGTGTGAAGTGAGGGGCACTCTTATCATCATAATGTGTCATAATTATGTCATCACATTCCGTGGATGATGTATGAAATATGATATCCAAAAAATGGATCGAGCAAATCATAAAAAAAATTCATCTAGACTAGAGATCTAAAGGTCGGAGGTCTTTTGACCAATGAGCGTGAGCTCTACAATATTGCCGCATTTGGTGAAAAACGATAGCTCAGAACTGCCAAACTGTTAAAACGGTGGAATTGTTTTACAATAAAAATAAGGGGGGCTTGACCTCTAATAATAATAATAATAATTGTAATAATAATAACAAAGTGGATTATCTTATTTTGCTCATGTTTGTGTTTTGTAATTACTCTTTATTGACTGTCTTACTAGTCATTAAGGAGTCTGACAAAAAACTGCCCCTGAGAAACAAGGACTATGAGGAGCTTCTACAGATCTTGATAAATGGACTTCCAAAGACAAAGGATCCTAAGAAGATTATTATAGTGGGAGCTGGAATGGCCGGCCTCACTGCAGCCAAGTTACTGGGTGATGCTGGGTATTCGGTAGGTGAACCTTGTTATGTTATTGTATAATTATGTTACATTGCGTTGCACAGTGGTGGAAAGTAACTAAGTACATTTTCTTAAGTACAATTTTGAGGTATTTGTACTTAAATGGAATGTTTCCAATTTCCAATATATTCCAATAAAATACAATACAATACAAATTTCCACTACATCTAATGATCCAAATTTGGACTTTTATTCTATTGCTCCATTTATTTGAATACTTTAGTTACTAGTTCCTTGCAGTTTTTGATTATTATTACAAAACATACATTAACCACTTAAACCCTATACACATTCGGCCATTTGAAAATAGCTGATCCACAAGCTCATAATGTGCCACGATGTGACCTTTTAGATCTGCTATTTTCAAAAGATTTTCATACATTTGAATACTTGAAATGGGACATTCTGCATAATGAGTACTTTTACTTTTGGTAGCCTACTTGAAGTACATTTAGATTCAAATACTTTTGTACATTTTGAATTCCAAACTTGTACTTGTATTTCTATATTGCAGTATTTTATAAATTAATAGTTAGTAGTTAGTTATTCACCACTTGTGTTGCATTGCGTACCGTTGCGTTGCTAAAAGACCACTTTAACACAAGTCCTCAATAATATATAATAATAATAATAATAATAATAATGTAATTGTATTATATTATCCAAAGCCCTTTACATAGATTGTGCTTTACATTCACCCATTCACACACACACACACACACACACACACACACACATTCATACACAGATGGAAGATGAAACCATGCAAGTCACCAACCTGCACATCGGGAGCAATTAGGCGGGGTACAGAGTCTTGCTCAAGAACCCCTCAACACTAACTCTGGGGGAGCCAGGATCGAACTGGGAACCTCGCGGTTTCCGTCCGGCCACTCTATACCCCTGGTCCACTGCCACCTCATATTAGACAATTATAACGCCTGTGAAGAGATATTAAAGTGCTCCTTTAATTGCGTTGTGGCAGTCCTTTGGCAGGGGTTGGTCACTGGTAAATGTAGACCCTGTAAACCTCAAGGTCAGCTGTCCTCACTGTCAATTGAAAAGATGAAAGAGAACGAAACGACAGAAACAAAACAAAAAAACAATGAAAAATATGTTTTGCTGTGTTGTTTGGTCTTCAAGGTAACGGTACTGGAGGCTAGTGATCGTGTTGGAGGACGTGTGCACACTCACAGAAGTGAAGACGGCTGGTATGCAGAGCTAGGACCAATGAGAATCCCCAGTTTCCAGAAGTGAGTTTCTTGGATAGCTAGAAGACTAGTCATGAAATACAGTGTTCCAAAGTACCGTCCACAAATCCCATACAAATACTGTATGACAAACATATAGTTGAAGCACATTGACTCGCTCAATCATGAATCTCTCTCTCTGTCTCTCTCTCTCTCTCTCTCTCTCTCTAGAGATGAGCGAGCCTGTCATTCTCAGTGGTGGCAGTAATGTGGTGTTTATGTTCATGGCCTTTCTTATGCAGGCACAAAGCGTCTTAGCTCAACCTTTGATGTTTGGCAGTGTTAACCTTAATTTCACCAAATGTATGAACAACAATGTACACTCCTAATGTGTCCAAGACAAATACAGCAGTTGGCCCCTTGAATTAATGTATTTAAAATGAAATAATAATAATATAATAATATCTCAAACTTATATAGCGCTTTTCTGAGTACCCAAAGGCAAGGCAACTTTATTAGAAAAAAGGAAAAACACTAAAAGCTAAAAAAAACATTAAAAAGACAGTGAAAAGGGTTAACTAGGGAAGGCAATATTGAAGAGGTGGGTCTTGAAGGCGGTTTTGAAGGTTTGGAGGGTGGGGACATCTCTGAGTGCCTTAGGGAGGGCATTCCACAGGTTTGAGGCAGCAAAGGCAAAAGCTCTGTCACCCCACGTACAGAGTTTGGTCTTGGGGACGTCGAGGAGGTTTGCATCACCAGAGGAGTGTTTTTAAGTGGATTCTTTGTTTGACCAGTAGACAGTGAAGGTCACGGAGGACTGATGTAATATGATCTCTGGAACGGGTATTGGTAAGTAGACGGGCAGCTGAGTTCTGGACATATTGCAGTTTATTGAGCACTTTGGAGGTGGTGCCGTAGAGGATACTGTTGCAGTCATCAAGGCGGGATGTGATGAAGGCGTGGATGAGTGTTTCAGCTGCGGAAAATGACAGGGAGGGTCGGAGACGGGCAATGTTCTTGAGGTGGAAGAAGGCGGTTTTGGTGACTTGGTTAACATGGGGGAGGAATGAAAGGGTGGGGTCAAAAATGATGCCAAGGTTGCGTATGCGGGTGGAGGGTGTAACAGTGGATCCGTCAAAGTTTAATGAAAAATCTTAAATATAATAATCTTAAATACACAGATATAGGCTAATATTGTTATAATAATCTTCTTCACCAGAATTATGTTGGAGCTTATCAACCAAACCAAAAATGTGAAATTGAACACATTTCATGAAACGAATAACAACACATTCTACCTGGTTAATGGAGAGAAACACAGAACTTCCGATGTCATTCAAAACCCAAACATCCTGAATTACACTCTTCTCCCTGATGAGAGAGGAAAGTCAGCTGATCAACTCCTTGAAAAGGCTCTGCAGAAGGTCTGTAGAGAACTACTGTATAAAGAATCACATTATCAGCTAGTGCCACAAAATATAGTAATTTCCACTACTTAAAATTATTTGGGTTGTTGCAGGTTTGGGACGAAGTGGACCATCATGGTGTCCAAGCCACGATGAAGAAGTATAACCAGTACTCTGTAAAGGTAAGGTAAATATAACTGTACTCAAGTATGCACACCAGCTAATGATTGATTACTAAGCTACAGTATCAACTAATCTAAAAATAATTTCATTAATCAAAATATTTAATTGAATTGATCATTTTCATCCATTTAAGTTTGTTGAGTAAAATAGTTTAGACAACCACTTTTGTACTTTTGCACTGAGTAGTACTGATGAGTGTGCAGCCACTTCGATTAAGTTGAGAGATACAAGAAAGTTGATCTTTCTGTTTAAGTGTTTCAGTATGGATGCATAAAGCTGCCAAAATTCAAATTAAATAGCAAATACATTAGCATTTACCTTTAATCTATAGATGTGCTCATTCTATGACAATTAAAACAATAAATAAAATGTAATTTGATTTTTTTTTAAATCCCGCTAATTTGTGGACAATATTAAAATGAAAATGCAATTTAGAATGAAAATGCAATGTGATTTGCTATTGCTTTTTCAATTGGTCATAGAATGAGCACATATGGAGACATTTTCATTTTAATATTGTCTTAGCAGGCATTTTTTGAAAATTGAAAATCAAATGACATTTTATGTATCATTTAGAATGACATCTGTAGATTCAATGTAAATGCTATTGCATTTTTCTGACCTGAAGATTAAAAAGCAATTTCTTTTCATCTTTGCCATTTCATTTTAATTTTGGCAGCTTTCTCGTCATGTTTTTTTTAAGTATTTTAAAAGGTTTTTCAAAATAGTAAAATAAGTTTAGGGATAAGGGGTAAGGGGTGGCGGAAGATATAGGGCTCCAATTTCGTCGCCACCTTTACCCGCGGCGCGACCCGCAATTCAGCCGCTGCCCGAAAATTACAAATATAGGAGCTTCGTCTGTCCCTTAACGGTATTTTGGTCCAGTCACTCCCTATCCTTTTTGCCGACACCGGTATTTGCGCCTAGAGGTGTGGTCATGGGCGTGTTGGCACGCTTTCCCCTAAATTGCTATTTTGGTCACACACATTTGGGAAGGAGCATAGTGGATTTTAAAAGCACCCGTAAACCGTATGCCAAATTAGTTTGGTAAAGAGCGGCGCGCACGGGGCACCGCACGCCTGCATGGAGATGTCCGCTAGTGCAGGCTGCGTTATCTCTCGTTAGTAATGGGTATAAGGTTTTCAAAAAGCTGTGCAAACGTGTTGGGTGCGCCCCAAAAGAACTAGTCTCCAAAAGCCAAATCTCGGTGATTTATTACAAGTTCGCCCCTATGAGCACGATGAGCAGGTTGCCTTGCGTGGTTGCCTCTGCCGTCAGTGTGTGTGTGTGTGTGTGTGTGTGTGTGTGTGTGTGTGTGTGTGTGTGTGTGTGTGTGTGTGCGCGTGTGTGTGTGTGTGTGTGTGTGTGTGTGTGTGTGTGTGTGTGTGTGGATGGATGGATGGATGGATGGAGTGATTTGCATAAAGGCACTAATAAATGCAGCATTTACTATTTATACCTTGAACAGGACTATCTTGTGACTGAAGGAGGGCTGAGTCCAGGTGCCATAAAGATGATTGGGGACATCCTGGATGAGGCTTCTCTCTTCTACACAGCGCTGACGGAAATGCTATATGATCAAAGCGATATCAATGACCAGACTACGTAAGAATCTAGTTCCAAATCCTAATGTACAGGGGGGTTGAGGTGGGGGGGGGAGGCAGAGGATTATTTTCTCACGCTGTCTCTTCGTGTGGAGATTGTCAATGGGGGGGGGGGGGGGGGGGGGGATCCAGATTCATTTTTAGAGCGAGGGATATAGCAATATGGCTATTTCTCCTCTCTGTCCGTTATGGCTCTCTGTCCATCATGTCTCTCTGCAGGGCGCTGACCTGTTCCAAGATCGTGTCCATCTTCTGATGTATCTCCCCAAATGCCCTGCCCAGCTCGGCCAGGGCAGGCAGCATAGGGGCTCCGTTCAGCGCTGCCACTTTTCCGATTCTTCGGTACACAAGACCAGTGCAATCCAAATAGATATACCTCTTCTACGCTGATAATCTCCAAGCACATTACACGCCAAGTCTTGTAGTCTTGGGTATAACTTGTGGGGGAAGATCCATCAGGGTATTGAGCGGGCTCTCCAGAACCCAATTTACATGAAAAAATGTTGTCTATCACGTACAGAGACCAGCACACTAATTCCATGAATAGTTCCATGTTTTGATAGTTTCAGGGGTTTCGAAGAGACAGTGTAGAAGAGACGCTCTGGGCAGGACAGGAGTAGAGGGAGAGAGAAAAAGAATGCGACCGCCCTCTTCAAGAGGCAAGCAAGATCAGATCAACAACAACCATCAGTAAAATAAATCAATTGAAGCAGGAGCAATCACGGTGAAAAATGTTCTGGAGCATTCCTTTGAACTGAACGAAGGATTGCAGGGAGCTCAGTTTTATTTCATTCCACGAAGTTGGGCAATTGACAGAAAAAGCTGTCTTTCCCAACTCTGTCTGGGCCTGAGGAACCTTGAGCCTTAAGAAATCACTAGAGCGGGTCTGATAGGTGCTATAGTTGATGCGTTCTGTCAACTATCACAGTGGTTTTATTTAAAAAAGTTATGTACGTAATGCAATGATTGAAGATTGAAGAGGTTCAATTTTGTTTTCCTTTTTAACTAGATACTATGAAGTGACAGGAGGGTTCGACCTCCTTCCAAAGGCACTACACGAAAAAGTCAACGCTTCTGTTCATCTCAACACCACAGTCAAGCGCATTGATTATTCAAACGGTGGCGTCAGAGTGCTCGCTGACAATGGCACATGGCAACAGATATTACAGGCAGACTTTGTCCTGGTAACTGCCACTGCCAAGGCCACCCGCTTCATTGACTTCCAGCCTCCTTTGCCTCTCAAGAAGACGTACGCCATGCGTCAGGTTCACTATGACAGCTCCACCAAGATTATCCTCACCTTCAGTAAGAAGTTCTGGGAGAAGGATGGAATCCACGGTGGAAAGAGCATCACTGACCTGCCTATTCGCTTCATCTACTACCCCAGTCAAAGTTTCGACAACAAGGAGATCGGTGTCCTCCTGGCTTCTTACACTTGGTCCGATGACTCGACCCTCTTCCTGGGGATGAGTGACGAAGAGCTGAAAGAAATGGCTCTGAGTTCTTTGATGAAGATCCATGGAAATGAAATCAAAGATTTGTGCACAGGCGTGGTGGTGAAGAAGTGGAGTCAAGACCAATACAGCCTGGGTGCTTTCGCTCTCTTCACCCCCTTCCAGCACGAAGAGTTTGCTGCTGAGCTGTTCGCCAACGTGGGCAGGGTTCACTTTGCTGGAGAACATACAGCGCTGCCTCACGGCTGGATAGAAACAGCCGTGAAATCAGCCATAAGAGCCGCCAGGAACATCCATAATGCAGTGGTAGGTTTAATGGTGTAACCACTACTTTGCATCCACGCAACTGTCATATTTACTGTACAAATATTACTTTTGTCAGACACACTGTTATTGCGCAACATTTTGCTGTGATGCAAATTACATCACAAAGGGGAGGTGCCGGGGGATGATGCCCGGCACCTACCCTTTTCACTGCACACACACACACACACACACACACACACACACACACGTGCGCACACACATACACAGGCCACAGTACAGTACAGCGGAGTACAGTACAGTACAGTAGAGTAGAGTAGAGTAGAGTGGAGTACAGTACAGTACAGTACAGTACAGTACAGTACAGTACAGTACAGTACAGTACAGTACAGTACAGTACAGTACAGAGCAGAGCAGAGCAGAACAGTACAGTACAGTGCAGTACAGTGGAGTACAGTACAGCACAGTACAGCACAGCGGAGTACAGTACAGTATGGTACAGTACAGAGCAGAACAGAACAGAGGAGTACAGTACAGTACAGTACAGTACAGCGGACTACAGTACAGTACAGCAGAGTACAGTGGAATACAGTACAGTACAGTGGAATACAGTACAGTACAGTACCGTACAGTACAGTACAGTACAGTACAGTGGAGTACAGTACAGTACAGTAGAGTGGAGTACAGTACAGTGGAGTACATTAGAGTACAGTACAGCGGAGTACAGTACAGTACAGTGGCATACAGTACAGTACAGTACAGTACAGTACAGTACAGTACAGTACAGTACAGTACAGTACAGTACAGTGGAATACAGTACAGTACAGTATAGTACAGACAAGAGCAGACCAGAGGAGTACAGCACAGCACAGTACAGTACAGTACAGTACAGTACAGTACAGTACAGTACAGTACAGTACAGTACAGTACAGAACAGAACAGAGCAGAACAGAACAGAACAGAACAGTGGAGTACAGTACAGTACAGTACAGTACAGTACAGTACAGTACAGTACAGTACAGTACAGTACAGTACAGTACAGTACAGTACAGTACAGTGGAATACAGTACAGAAGAGAGCAGACTAGAGGAGTACAGTACAGAGCAGAACAGTACAGTACAGTACAGTACAGTACAGTACAGTACAGTACAGTACAGTACAGTACAGTACAGTACAGTACAGTACAGTACAGCGGACTACAGTACAGTACAGTAGAGTACAGTGTAATACAGTACAGTACAGTGGAATACAGTACAGTACAGTGGAGTACAGTACAGTACAGTACAGTACAGTACAGTGGAGTACAGTGGAGTGGAGTAGAGGACAGTGCAAAGGACTACAGTATACTATTCCCGCTAGGTTGCCACATTTATGACATCCAAGCAACTGGAGTACAGTAGAGTACAGTAGAGTAGAGTACAGTACAGTACAGTACAGACAAGAGCAGACCAGAGGAGCACAACACAGTACAGTACAGTACAGTACAGTACAGTACAGTACAGTACAGTACAGTACAGTACAGTACAGTACAGTACAGTACAGTACAGTGCAGTGCAGAGCAGAACAGAGGAGTACAGCACAGTGCAGTACAGTACAGTACAGTACAGAACAGAACAGAGGAGAACAGAGGAGTACAGTACAGTACAGTACAGTACAGTACAGTACAGTACAGTACAGTACAGTACAGTACAGTACAGTACAGAGCAGAACAGAGGAGTACAGCACAGCACAGTACAGCTCAGTACAGTGCAGTGCAGTACAGTACAGTACAGTACAGTACAGTACAGTACAGTACAGTACAGTACAGTACAGTACAGTACAGTGGAGTACAGCACAGTATGCTACAGTACAGTACGGTAGTACAGTACAGTACAGTACAGTACAGTACAGTACAGTACAGTACAGTACAGTGGAGTACAGCACAGTATGCTACAGTACAGTACAGTACAGTACAGTACAGTACAGTACAGTACAGTACAGTACAGTACAGTACAGTACAGTACAGTACAGTACAGTGGAATACAGTACAGAAGAGAGCAGACTAGAGGAGTACAGTACAGAGCAGAACAGTACAGTACAGTACAGCGGACTACAGTACAGTACAGCGGAGTACAGTGTAATACAGTACAGTACAGTGGAATACAGTACAGTACAGTGGAGTACAGTACAGTACAGTGGAATACAGTACAGTACAGTGGAATACAGTACAGTACAGTGGAATACAGTACAGTGGAGTACAGTACAGTACAGTGGAATACAGTACAGTACAGTGTAATACAGTACAGTACAGTGGAATACAGTACAGTACAGTGGAGTACAGTACAGTACAGTGGAGTACAGTACAGTACAGTGGAGTACAGTGGAGTACAGTGTGAGTAGAGGACAGTGCAAAGGACTACAGTATACTATTCCCGCTAGGTTGCCACATTTATGACATCCAAGCAACTGGAGTACAGTAGAGTACAGTACAGTACAGTACAGACAAGAGCAGACCAGAGGAGCACAACACAGTACAGTACAGTACAGTACAGTACAGTACAGTACAGTACAGTACAGTACAGTACAGTACAGAGCAGAGCAGAGCAGAGGAGTACAGCACAGTGCAGTACAGTACAGTACAGTACAGTACAGTACAGTACAGTACAGTACAGTACAGTACAGTACAGTACAGTACAGAGCAGAACAGAGGAGAACAGAGGAGTACAGCACAGTACAGTACAGTACAGTACAGTACAGAGCAGAACAGAGGAGTACAGCATGCTACAGCAGAGCAGAGCAGAGCAGAGCAGAACAGAACAGAACAGAACAGAGGAGTACAGTACAGTACAGTACAGTACAGTACAGTGGAGTACAGCATGCTACAGTACAGTACGGTAGTACAGTACAGTACAGTACAGTACAGTACAGTACAGTACAGTACAGTACAGTACAGTACAGTACAGTACAGCACAGTATGCTACAGTACAGTACGGTAGTACAGTACAGTACAGTACAGTACAGTACAGTACAGTACAGTACAGTACAGTACAGTACAGTACAGTGGAGTACAGCACAGTATGCTACAGTACAGTACAGTAGTACAGTACAGTACAGAGCAGAACAGAACAGAGGAGTACAGTACAGTGGAGTACAGTACAGTACAGTACAGTGGAGTACAGCACAGTATGCTACAGTACAGTACAGTACAGTACAGTACAGTACAGTACAGTACAGTACAGTACAGTGGAGTACAGCACAGTATGCTACAGTAGAGTACGGTAGTACACTACAGTACAGTACAGTGCAGTACAGTGGAGTACAGTACAGTACAGTACAGTGGAGTACAGCACAGTATGCTACAGTACAGTACGGTAGTACAGTACAGTACAGTACAGTACAGTACAGTACAGTACACTACAGTACAGTGGAGTACAGTACAGTACAGTACAGTACAGTACAGTACAGTACACTACACTACAGTACAGTGGAGTACAGTACAGTACAGTACAGTACAGTACAGTACAGTACAGTACAGTACAGTACAGTACAGTACAGTACAGTACAGTACAGTACAGCACAGTACGCTACAGTACAGTACGGTAGTACAGTACAGTACAGTACAGTACAGTACACTACAGTACAGTGGAGTACAGTACAGTACAGTACAGTACAGTACAGTACAGTACAGTACAGTACAGTACAGTGGAGTACAGCACAGTATGCTACAGTACAGTACGGTAGTACAGTACAGTACAGTACAGTACAGTACAGTACAGAGCAGATCAGTGGAGTACAGTGGAGTACAGTACAGTACAGTACAGTACAGTACAGTACAGAGCAGAACAGAGGAGTACAGTACAGTACAGTACAGTACAGTACAGTACAGTACAGTACAGTACAGTACAGTACAGTACAGTATGCTACAGTACAGTACAGTACAGTACAGTACAGTGGAGTACAGCACAGTATGCTACAGTACAGAACGGTAGTACAGTACAGTACAGTACAGTACAGTACAGTACAGTACAGTACAGTACAGTACAGTACAGTACAGTACAGTACAGTACAGTGGAGTACAGCACAGTATGCTACAGTACAGTACAGTACAGTACAGTACAGTACAGTACAGTACAGTACAGTACAGTACAGTACAGTGGAGTACAGCACAGTATGCTACAGTACAGTACAGTACATTACAGTACAGTACAGTACAGTACAGTACAGTACAGTACAGTACAGTACAGTACAGTACAGTACAGTGGAGTACAGTACAGTACAGTACAGTACAGTACAGTACAGTACAGTGGAGTACAGTACAGTACAGTACAGTACAGTACAGTACAGTACAGTACAGTACAGTACAGTACAGTACAGTACAGTACAGTACAGTGGAGTACAGTGGAGTACAGTACAGTACAGTACAGTGGAGTACAGTACAGTACAGTACAGTACAGTACAGTACAGTACAGTACAGTACAGTGGAGTACAGTACAGTACAGTACAGTACAGTACAGTACAGTACAGTACAGTGGAGTACAGTGGAGTACAGTGGAGTGGAGTAGAGGACAGTGCAAAGGACTACAGTATACTATTCCCGCTAGGTTGCCACATTTACGACATCCAAGCAACTTGGTATATAGAAACATTGCCACTTGCCATGCTTGCTTTTAGATGGAAATAAAAACAAGCAAAAAAAACAATAGGGCCACTCAACCAGGTTGCCAAGTTTGCCCTTTCCAACCAACTGGATATATGAAAACATCATGGGTTGCCATGTTTGCTTTTCCAAGTAAAAAACAAAAACAGTATTGACTATCGCCCTCCCGCTATTGTACAGTACAGTACAGTACAGTACAGAGCAGAACAGAGAAGTACAGCACAGTACAGTACAGTACAGTACAGAGCAGAGCAGAGCAGAGCAGAGCAGAACAGAACAGAGGAGTACAGCACAGAGGAGTACAGCACAGTACAGTACAGTACAGTACAGTACAGTACAGTACAGTACAGTACAGTACAGTACAGTACAGTACGCTACAGTACAGTACAGTACAGTACAGTGGAGTACAGCACAGTACAGTACAGTACAGTACGCTACAGTACAGTACAGTACAGTACAGTGGAGTACAGTGGAGTGGAGTAGAGGACAGTGCAAAGGACTACAGTATACTATTCCGGCTAGGTTGCCACATTTACGACATCCAGGCAACTTGGTATATAGAAACATTGCCACTTGCCATGCTTGCTTTTAGATGGAAATAAAAACAAGCAAAACAAACAATAGGGCCACTCAACCAGGTTGCCAAGTTTGCCCTTTCCAACCAACTGGATATATGAAAACCTCATGGGTTGCCATGTTTGCTTTTCCAAGTAAAAAACAAAAACAGTATCGACTATCGCCCTCTCGCTATTGTCTTCTTCCCATTTGCGACGCGTGGCGCTAGGATGAGCGGGCCGAAGGCCCGCGAAATTCTAGTTATTATTATTATTAAGGAGTGGACCAGAGCTATAGGTATAGCTATCGGTTTACTGTCAAACACAATCCACTGGCTGAGTCTGAGACGGTTTTTATGTTTTTTGTTGTCTGCTGTTGCATTAATCATCGCAATGGAGATTGTGCCTGGACTCCTTGGAGGCTGGTCGCAACCGTGGAATGCAGATCTAGCTGTTCAGAACATTTGCGACGTTGTGAGTATAGATATAATATGACAGGATCAACTGTTATTTCATTGTTAGAATGACATGATCGCCAAATGAGGCTAGGCTACAAAACAGTTTTTGACCAGGTGTATTGTTTAATCGCATAATGTACAGATGGAGTCGGATGTAGAGCGGAAAACGGGGAACAACTACAACGTTTTCCAAGCCATTTTCTACAGGACCCAGATTGTAGCTGGAACAAACTACCTCATCAAGGTAATGGACAATAGCCTCTTAAACTCAATACATTGGGGGGAAACTCAGAATCAGAGTAAATTCCAGTGGTGGAAAAAGTACTTACTAGTACTTACTATAGTTACTTAAATAAAAGTATCAGTACTGCAATGTAAAAGTAACTTAAGTCAAAAGTAAACATTTTAGTAAACAACAGTATTGGCATTAAAATATACTTAAAGTACCAAAAGTAAAAGTATGCAGAATGTCCCATTTGGCATTTCACAAGGTATCATACAGTAGCCTATATATAAAATAAAATAGCAGATCTACAAGCTCACAATTCATTGATGCCTTGTGACTTGTAGATCATGCTATTTGTTTTTAAATCATTATTAAAGTAAAGCTAAACTAAATATTTGCCTCTGATAGTAGTAGTGGAGTAGAAGTAAACGTATTACATTGGAAACACTCAAGTACAATTCTTAGATTTACTGAAGTAAAGTAATGGAGTAAATGTACTTACTTTCCACCACTGTTTAATTCTCTAGTTGAGAATATAATATAATATAATTATTTTATTAGTCCTGTCCATTCATGTTGAATTTCCCATGGACATTTGATTGCCATTTTGGGGCGGGAACCCCTTTTGGTGTTTTAAAGCATTATGCTATACTTTAGCTATTGAAAAATAGCAAATCTACAAGCTCATAGCGCGCGTGGTGCGCTACGAGCTTGTAGGTCTGCTATTTTTGAAAAATCGTGAAAATAATAAATTTCAGAAAACTGGAGGATTTAGAAGATTTTTTTTAAATTTCGAGGTCAGGCCTAAATGGGTTAAAATGATGGAGAATACACAAGTCAAAGAGCTGGAGCCCAACAGCATAATATTGATTGATTGATTGATTGATTGATTGATTGATTGATTGATTGATTGATTGATTGATTGATTGAATAATTTATTGACTTGGTCCAAAAGGTTATTACCGAAATAAGTCCTTGCGGTCTTGTTTTCATTCAGGTCCTGGGTATTCATTTCATAATCATGACATGAAAAATAACTAAAATAATCCAATCATAATAAAAAGTAATACAAATTGAAATATGTACAGGTTGGGGGGGGAAAGAAGGGGTTATAAAGAGGTGGGGCCGTGGTGGGGTAGTCACTTGACTAAGGGGAGGAGCAATCATTTCCTCTCCCTTTGTTCTATACAGGGACACATTGTTAATACAAATTGTATTCTTTCCTGTATCTCTCCTGTAGGTTCATGTTGGTGGAGCAGATTACGTTCACATCCTTGTGTTTGTTGCGCTCCCGTGTAACGGCGGAAAACTGAGCCTGGAAGGTGTCCAGACGGGCAAGACCCGCGACGACCCCTTGGTACCTTTTCCCCCAAATTGAGTTGAAAGTTTCAACTCCAGTGCTTATATGAATCACTTCTCATATTCCTCTATATCTGGATATGAACCACTTCTCATATTCCTCTATATCTGGATATGAACCACTTCTCATATTCCTCTATATCTGGATATGAACCACTTCTCATATTCCTCTATATCTGGATCTTTCTGCTACATTATTCAGCCTTTGAATCTCTTTCCATACAAGGTTTTACTGTCACTGATGAAAATAGGTCTATATCATATAATAGTAGGATAAACTGTTTTGTTATAAAGCATCCTATAAGAACAATGTGTCATTGATGGTTCTAATTTAACCATTTTGATGGGAGTACTTTTGATCAATAACTAAATAATGTAAGTCCGGACCAAAACCCTTAAAACTATAATGTATCCAGACAACCAGAAAAATGTATACTATAGTTATATAACCCCAAAGAAATAATCTTAATAGTTTAGTACTATAGAAATATAGGACTGTCAGTTTAAGACAGTAAGAACCTTAGAAGGGAACCAAATGATCAAATGAATCAGTATATATACAGTATATATATATATATATATACCCGGGGTGTTTGGTGTCAGTATTTGGTGTCATGACCACAGCCTCTACAGTGGATAAATGTTACTGTTACTGCTTTGCCACTGAGACCCATTTTCCACCAGTTGGTTCCCAATGGGAACTAGTTCAGTTCTTTTTGGTTCTTAGTCCATGAGCCAGAGCTCCAAAATTGGAACGTTAATTTAATTATGAATTGAGTGGGTAAAACCATACCCCAGTTGATTACTTACACGAGGGCAAGGATTTATTGGATTTTAAATGTATTTTCTTTAAATATGCAAATTAGGTATTATATAGGAAAATATGCAAAAAATAGAAAATATGAAAGCTGCTATTGTGGAAGGGTTATCATCTTGATCCTATAAACAATTTAATATAGGTATGGTGGAAAAGGGGTCTGTCTGAGTGTGCTTCTGCCCCTACCACTTGCCTTGCAGCTCTTATTCCCCAATCCCCCTCAGCCAGTCTCCTATACACTGACACCACGCTAGACAGGAACGCCCAAAAACGTCACATCCGGTTTTAGCCTGGGGTAAGAATTTTCTATGGCTGCCAATGCAACTTGGTCCAATCCTTAATCACATACGGACAAACATCTATGCCGATGCTGTCTAACTTGCGGAGGTAGCGTGCCTTGTCCACGGGCAACAGATCTTTCAACGTATGGCATTGCAAATACGTTTGATAATCGCTACTCTGCTCAATATTGTTTTGAAAATGCCGCAAATTGCATTGCAGTGAACAAGCGCAAATCACAACTTCCCCCGGTTGTGGGCGGAGTCACAGTTTGAGGCGCTGTTTACGCGCCGTGGTGTCAGTGTATACTCTCCCTTCTACCTGAGTCCAAGATTCTGATTGCCCATAGTGCAGTCACCTGTGAGGACCAGCTGAGCCTGGTTGGGTGATGAGCTCCTGAGACTTTGTGTTTCTCTGTGTTCGTGCTGGTTCATAAGTCTATGTCAGGTTCTCTGTTACGTTTTCCAGTGATTTGTTATGAGTTCAGTTTGCATTTTTACTAGAGTGTTTTCAATTGTTTCATTGTTACTTTGTATTAGTAAATGTAGTTTTTGATTCTCATCTCCTTTGTTTGTCTGAGTTCCTGCAATAGGTCCTACAACACCTCTAAACCGGGACAGTTTGGTACATTTTTGTTCGGTCCTTATTCTTATATTTTTCTAGTTAGATAAGTTAGGTTAGTGTTCAAACATAAGATGCTCATAAGTATGCTTCTTTGTACCAGAACCAGAGCACCCTACAGTAGGTCGATCAATGATCGATTTTGAAATCTATCAGCTGATGTGAGACTGTATGTTCTGGACACTCGGGTGAAGAGAGGGGCTGAACTGTCAACTGATCACCTTCTGGTGGTGAGTTGGTTCAGATGGCAGGGAAACAAAATAAAAAATGGTGCATTTATAGATTGTGCATTACATTCACCCATTCACACACACATTCATACACCGATTGCGGCGGAAGCCATGCAAGGTACCAACCAGCACATCGGGAGCAATTTGGGGTTCAGTGTCTTGACCAAGGACACTTCGACATGTAGGAGGAGGAGCCAGGATTCGAACCGCCGACCCATGGATCATTGGACGACCTGCTCTACCTCTTGAGCCACAGTCGAACAAGCGGGTAGTGCGGGTGAACTGAGAACATTTGGAGGAGACCTCTGTCCAGAAGGAATTCAACTCCCTCTCTGGCGGGACTTCTCTGGCATCCCTGTGGAGGTTGGAGACATTGAACAGGAATGTGCAATGTTCAAATAGCCTATATTACTGAAGATGTGAGCTGTGGTCAGATGGTCTTAGGTGCCTCAATGGGCAGTAACCCTCGAACACCCTGGTTAGGTGGACAACTGTGGTCATGGAAGCCAATCATAAAATGTATATTGATATTTATGATATCAGTCATCTACATATTTGACAAATACATTTGAGTATATACACTCTACACAGAAGACAGATGCAAACGTTATTTCTGGGTTTTTCAGCTACAAACTGTAAAATTAAATGTCCAAACTGTTCCAGCACAGCTGCTCATAAAACACAATAAAACTGGTAAAAGGTGCGAGTTTGTTTAAAGTGCCAGAGTGTGAAGTGATGCAGAGGGTGTCTGTTAAATTTACATTGCACCCATAACATTGCAACATGTAGGCCTAACACCCTGGATAAATAAATACAAATGAAATATCCACTACCTGATCATTTCAGATAACTTGTAATGTGAAGTACTTGCCAGCAGGTAGCAGTATGACTTTATAATGCATCTCATTGTTGACGTGTATGCCACTGTTCCCATGTTTACCCTGCAGAGGGAGTAGGCCTACTCATCCTTAATATACTGTATTAGAAAATGTACATCAAACAGGCAATTGACTTGAAAAGTTATTCTTCTACAGGATAAAATGGGAAGGTAAAATACTGAACTTGAAATTAAAGAAAGAAAGAAAGAAAGAAAGAAAGAAAGACTTTGGCCCACCATGAGCCACCAGAACAGCTTCAAAATCTCTGGAATCCTACTGTAGGCATGGAACACCATTCTAACAAGAGATAGTGTTGTTTGGGAGCACTGTCTAACACCTAGAACTCCCCTATGTGTTCAATTGGGCTGAGATCTGGTGACTGTGAATGCCATAGCCTAGTGTACATATGATTCACTTTATTCTCGCCACCAGGCCGAAGGCATGGGATGAGTGTATGTTTTGCACTCCGTCTGTCCGTCCGTCCGTCTGTGGACAGCTAATCTCTGGCACCGTTAGCTTGCTCACAGCCAAACTCTGCACACACACTCCCTGGATGCCAGAGCTGAACCTCTGCCCCACATTTTCCACATGGGCCTATTATAGCGCCACCAGGAGGCCGCCTATTGCAATACACATTTTTTGACAGTACACCTACATATTTGTCCAAACATCCCGCAAATTGGTACACAGTCTCTCTATAACCATTAAACGAAACGGGTCTTTCAGAATTTTCAGACTCTATCCTGATTGGCCATCTCTTATTCACCTGGTGCAACTCTTTCACTCATTTTGTTAAATGCTATATTATTCAAAAGGTGGGTTATCATTCAGCATCATATGCTATAGCTATCATTTTCTTTTACAGTTTAAGGAAAAGTATTCTATTATATAGCCTATATACAGTATATCCACAAATATGTTGTGGCACATATAAAACGCATCAGGACACTGAAGTCTCACTTTTGCCTTTTCTTGAAACTGGCAAAGCAAATTACATGCATACTTTGTCCTGGTGACTGCCACTGCCAAGGCCACCCTCTTCATTGACTTCCAGCCTCCTTTGCCTCTCAAGAAGATGTACGCCATGCGTCAGGTTCACTATGATTATCCTCACCTTCAGTAAGAAGTTCTGGGAGAAGGATGGAATCCACTGTGGAAGAAGCATCACTGACCTGCCTATTCGCTTCATCTACTACCCCAGTCATAGTTTTGAGAACAAGGAGATCGGTGTCCTCCTGGCTTCTTACACTTGGTCCGATGACTCCTACCTCTTCCTGGGGATGAGTGACGAAGAGCTGAAAGAAATGGCTCTGAGTTCTTTGATGAAGATCCATGGAAATGAAATCAAAGATTTGTGCACAGGCGTGGTGGTGAAGAAGTGGAGTCTTGACCAATACAGCCTGGGTGCTTTCGCTCTCTTCACCCCCTTCCAGCACGAAGAGTTTGCTGCTGAGCTGTTCGCCAACGTGAGCAGGGTTCACTTTGCTGGAGAACATACAGCGCGGCCTCACGCCTGGATAGAAACAGCCGTGAAATCAGCCATAAGAGCCGCCAGGAACATCCATAATGCCACTTGACAGTTTTCAAATAAGCGTCATGGCCAATGACAGGCCAAGTTGCGTCACACACACACACACACACACACACACACGCACACGCACACGCACACACACACACACACAAATATTGTTACTTTGACACCGCATAACATAAGAAACTACCAGCGTGTGGTTACCAATTTGATTGGAAAATGAATGAAAAATGTCTGCTTGCCTATAGGCAACCACACTAATGACATAATTTATCATTTCTCACTGATAAACTCAACTAATTATGTTAAAAACTGCAGCTGAATCTAATTTTAAAATAGCACTACTCAAATATTGTTTTACCTTTCTTTTTCATTGACAGTTGTGTCTCTGTGGTGTTGATCTACCACAGGGTGGCAGGGTTTCTTTGGTTCTGAGACAGCATCAGATATAGTAAAATAATCAATACCACAATGTGGTAGACAACTCTGTTAGAAGCTAAAGTCTTGTATTCAGGCCTAGTCATTATAGCATCATGTGACATGTCCCAGTTCACAAGTTCAATATAAGCTCAGCGTTTGTAGAACTTTACAATAGGGTGTGTGTGTGTGTGTTAAGTAACTAGTAACTAAAGTTTTCAAATAATTGTCTTAATGCCCATGAGCATGCCCAACATATGGGTCAGTCGGATTGGTGGTTCACTCCCTCAGTGTCGTCAGCATGCTGAGGAGGTAACCCGTCTGTGTCTCTTTTACTGCAATCTCTCGGGACATGGAAGTGGAACAGTCAGATGTCATCATCACACCCGGGTCCTTTAGAGAGAAGGACAAATAAACATAACAACATTGAACTGTTTGAAGGTGCAACGGTTAATCGGTTGTCCTGAATCTGGGTTAATTCGACCATACCAAAACAAAACAAAACAAAACAAACCAAACCAAACCAAACCAAACCAAACCAAACCAAACCAAACCAAACCAAACCAAACCAAAGCATCCCTATTCTGAGGGGAACATTAGCCAAAACGTATTACTTAAGTTGCTATTAAATGCCTTGATGTCATATTCGACCATAAGCCTAATATATCATTTTGTTATTAAACCCCTCTGGAGTCTCACATTTTGTTTTAAAATGCTAATTTTGGTCATGGGTGGTATGGCCGACTTGTTATTATAACAGACAATATGAGCCAATGAAGGAGAGTTGCGTCCAGTGGTGTCATGCTCATTGCATGGGTAGTACCACGGCGTGGTACAAAAAACTACATTTGATTGACGTGCATTCACAGATATGGAACGCTGCGGTGCACGCACGTGCACGCTATAGAATGTGGCCCCGAACATTCAAAACACACTTAAGTACCAAAATAAATCCAGCGGTTACTTGCATAACAGGTTTTCTGGTGCATGTGACATTATTAAAATGCCATACCACTGGAAAAAACTAAAATTGTATTGTTGGGTGACACATGCACTACTGATAATCTATGATGAATGATGATGAAGTACGTAGGTGTGCTTGTGTAGTGATGGCACAACAAAATAGGCCTGAGGTCTTGGCTGGGTGCTACACTTGCATAGCTGATGATACCATTGGCTTGCAAGACAAAAGAGAAAATAGTTTTGCTGAAACATTCCCAAATAGTGTGTCATCTGCTGCATGGTAAGTAATTGGGGCTTTCCACCCTGGGATCTCTTCCGTGTGGCCATACACTACACATTGATCTCCCTATACTCTCATGGTCAGCCTACTGGGCAGGGAAGATGATCCATGATTGCTTTCCAATTCCCTGTACCACATATTCCATTGTCGTATCTTACAACTGAGGGTCTGTGGATATTATTACCAATTCCTTGTTGTAGCCGCATTGTTAAAATTAAGTTGAAATCCAGGCAATGTCCATATCCATCATTTATTATATTATAGCAGCTTCCATAGTTACATCAGGTTACAGGCATGACACTCATGATTCCTTAGAAGGCCTTCATCCAAGGAAGAGCGCCTGGCTCCCCATTCCTCTTCCAGTACTCTCTCTCTTTCTTAGTTTTACTCACTAATGCGAGTCTTTAGGGCACGTATGGTTTTACCCACATAATATTTGCCACAAGGACAGTAGATTATGTATATCACCCCTTTTGTGGTACATGTAATAATACTTTTAATGGGAGGTTTTACCTGAATGTGGGTGATTGAAACGTGTGCATTTTACAGTGCCGTTGCACTGTGCACAAGCACCACATTTGTAATTTCCCTGTGGGATGGGGGTCAGAGTACGCTGAGGCACTACATTAACACTGAACACAACTCGAGGGGGGTCAGTGAAAAAATTAAACAACTGTGGATCCGTTTGTAAAATGTAGGATATAGGCTTGATCGATTCAGCAGTGTGGGAGTACTTCTGGGTTAATTTGACCAGACCAAAACAAACCAAAACAAACCAAAACAAACCAAACCATCCCTATTCTGAGGGGCACATTAGCCAAAACGTATTACTTAAGTTGCTATTAAATGCCTTGATGTCATATTCGACCATAAGCCTAATATATCATTTTGTTATTAAACCCCTCTGGAGACTCACATTTTGTTTTAAAATGCTAATTTTGGTCATGGGTGGTGTTGTATATTCGTATGAAATAAAGTACACACGGACAAGGCAGCTTCACACCATGTGTTCACTTCTTTACTTCCTTCTTACTTCTCATTGACCTCATGACATCATCAATACAATACCATTCACCTTTTCGCATTAGGGCCCCCTAGTCTACCTTAGGGCATTGCACCTTCAGACCATACACAGTATATCACATCTTCCCCTTTTTTAAGAGTAGAAACGACATCCAGCCTAGCTAGACAAACACCTGTGCATAATGGCAATGTAACAGCATGGCATATCAAATATAGAATAAATGAAAATGAATAGCAAAAATATGAAATGCAAATAGCATACATATGAAATCTTTGTTTTTCTTCAAACAAGTGATTAGTAATCACTGGCACATTCTTAATGAAACAAATCAATTCTTCTCTCTGGCACACAATACACATTCTTTATCAACATGTCTTTTTTTCTTCTTTTTAAACAATGACAATGTCAAAAGCAAAGCTATAATAGCATGCAAAGTGTACCCTGTTTTCAGCCTCTAAGTTACACAGTCCTTGAGCCAACAGGGCTTGCTTCTCACCCTCTGAGGTCTGCCCTGGGCATGATCAGTTAGCTGTGTGTGTGCTCTTACTGTGGGCCCAGGTACAGGGAGTGAGTGATCAGCTGGTGCAGCACTGTTAGATGCGACAGGTTGGGTAATGTCAGCTGGAGCAGCGCTGTCAGGGAAAAGTGACAGGTGGATTGCATTCCACTTTCGTCCATCCTCAAGAACATATGTGCTCTGTCCAGTCTTTTTCATTATCCTTGTAGGCTTTCCGAATTTCAGTTCTCCTTTCTTCACATGTAGTGGATTCCTGACACGGACCATGTCCCCCTTTTTGAAGGACGAATCCTTGGCCCGACGTCTCTCATCAGTGTAGGTCTTGGACTTCTGTTGATTGGCGAGAACGCGTGTGCGCACCACGGAGTCTGCGGGAGGCGGAGTCGGTTCCACCAACACACTGTTTAGCTTCGTGCGCATTTTGCGTCCATGCAGGAGCTCGAACGGTGAAACACCAGTTGTTGCATGTGGCGTTGCTCTGTAGTTCTGTAGAAAATCCAGCACGTAGCGTTTCCATGGTTTCTGTTCCTGATTGGCGCTCTGAATACATTCCTTAAGCACACGGTTAAAGCGCTCCACGGCCCCATTTGCTTGCGGATAATAAACAGAAGATCTGCTGTGCGTAATGTCCCTCTCTTTAAGGAACGTGGCGAAAGCAGCAGCAGTGAACTGACCCCCGTTATCACTAACTAAATCCAGGCAATTGCCATGTTTGCTGAACACAGTAGCCAGGAAATGAATAACAGCATTGGTAGTAATGGTTGGTGTAAAAGCGACTTCAGGCCACTTACTGTAATAGTCAACCAAGGTCAGTGCGTAACGGCATTCCAGTGGCGCTGTCTCGAACGGTCCACAGATATCAATTCCCAGTTTCTGCCACGGCCCATCTGGATACGGAACCGGCTGCAGTGGGGCGACGTGCGTCTTTGTAGTTTTGTCAGTCAGCTGGCATGTGAGGCAGGAAGAGATGGCAGCTTGAACACAGGCGTCCATGCCTGGCCACCAGTAGAGATCACGTAGGCGCTGTTTAGTGCGCACTATTCCCTGGTGACTTTCATGGGCCAGTGCAACGATGGACTGTCGGAGTGCGACAGGTACAATGAGGCGATACGGGCCTCGGTAAACAAGCTCGTCATGTACTGACAGTTCATCTCTGACGGAGTAGTATGGAGCCAGCTGGGAAGGTAGAGCTTTCTTGGCGCTGGGCCATCCATTTTGTAATTGTGTTTTGAGCGCACACAGCTCTGGGCACGCAACACATGCAGTGGTAAAGTCAGGTGCTGAAATAGCATGTAGATCAGTGGTTATGTAGGCGACTAGATCCGGTTCAGGCTCTGCATCCCCACAGCAGGGCAACGGGAGACGAGACAAGCAATCGGCTGTCACATTCTGTGCTCCTGGACGGTAAGTAATGTCATAGTTGAAACACAGCAAACGAGCCGACCATCTCGCTATGCGCATGCCAGCGCGTCCTAGCCCCTTTGTAGCGAGGAGAGTAGTAAGGGCCTGGTGATCTGTGCGTAAAATGAAACGAGTTCCCCAGAGGAACGTTCTCCATCTCTCTGCAGCCCACACGCACGCCAGAGCTTCTTTTTCCACTATGGAGTATTTTCGCTCTGCAGGGCTGAGTGTGCGCGAGGCAAAAGCAACTGTGCGCTCTGTTTGATCAGGGTGGATTTGGGCAAGAACAGCACCCAGCCCGTAGTCGGAGGCATCCGTGGAGACTATGGTAGGGAGAGCTGGGTCAAACATACATAAAGCAGAACTGTTAACAATGAGTCTCTTGACCTGCTCAAACGCTTGTTGAGCAGCATCAGTCCATTCAAAGTCATTTTCACCCCTCAGGCACGCGCGCATTCCCTCCACAAGGGAAGAGTAGTGTGGAACGAACTTTGCGTACCATGACGTCAGTCCGAGGAATGAACGTAGTGTAGTAGCATCTTTTGGAGCAGGTGCTTTGAGAATAGCACTCACATGGCCGTCATCGGGCAGCAGCCCCTCAGCAGTAATGACGTGCCCGAGGAAACGAAGCCTTTTCTTGTTGTAGTGGCACTTGTCTTTATTCAGCTGCAGGCCTGCCTCTTTCAGGGCTGCAAGAACGGCTCTCAGACGGCGGTTGTGGGACTCAACATCTTTCCCATAGATAATCAAGTCATCCAAGTAGGCCTGTACGCCAGGCAAGCCTTTCAGAATTGTTGCCATCATTTTTTGAAAGGCAGAAGGAGCCGATGCGAGTCCGTATGGGACCCGGCGGAATCTGAATAAACCCTCGTGCGTAATGAACGCTGTCAAGTCGCGGCTATCTTCGTGGAGAGGAACTTGGTAGTACGCATTGGCGAGGTCTATTGTGGAGAATACTGTAGACCCGCGAAGTTCAGAAAACAAATCCTCCATGTGCGGAAGCGGATAACAATCCATGACAATGGCCTTGTTAGGCTCACGTAGATCAACGCACATTCGTATGCTGCCTGTTTTCTTCTGTATCACCACAATGGGTGAAACCCACGGAGATGCGTCAATCTTTTCAATGACACCGAGTGTCTGCAAGCGTTCCAATTCTTTTGTGACGTCTTCTTTGACGGAGTAGGGAAGTCTGCGCAATTTCTGTTGTACGGGAGTCACTTCATTTTTCACTTTTACGCGGTGCACAAAAGCCTTTGCGCGGCCCAGTGTAGGAGGTGCGGTGTCTACCTGACAGACAGGAGCGTCAGGCATGTTTTTAGTTATCACCTTGTTTCCGAAGAGACGTAGATTGAGCGCCAGAAACAAGTCCATGCCCAGTCGTCCCTGCTTTGACAACGTAGATTTTGGCAGGCACAGTAGTGCCATCATGGTGCACAGTAGCTGGCAGACATCCAAGTGACGGTATTTTGGATTTGGAGTAGTTTAATAGCTGAGCTGGCGGTGCAACGAGAGGGGTACAGTAAAAGTGGTCAGTGTACAGTTGACGTGGTATTATGGAGGCAGATGAGCCGGTGTCCACCACTAGGTCGACTTTGTACGGAACAGACTCTTTTGTGCGTATTGTGACACGGCATATGATTCTGTTCTTTCTCTCTGACTCATCCTGTAGATAAAGGACTGTAAGCTCTGGGAGCTCACTCTCAACCTCCTGAACGGTCTCCTTTCTGGAGGAGCGGCAAACTCGTGCGTAATGGCCTTTTTTGTTGCACTGTTTGCATGTCACCTTCGCCGCAGGGCATCCTGGGGAGTTGGCGAGGTGATCACCGGATCCACACCGGTAGCAGGAGGAACCGGAGCGACTTGGCTTGTGTCCCTTATATTCTGATTTCCCCTCACGTCCCTTCTGTGCACGGAACGGTTTTGATCTCACCGCCTGTACTGGCAGTGATGAGCTTGCATGGAGAGACTGAGCATGCGCCATGGCAGATTCAACTTGGCATGAAAGTGTAATCGCCTTTTCCAGTGTAAGATCAGTTTGCATTAAGAGTCTTTCCCTAACTCTTGGGCACGATGCTTTCTCAATCAGTTGATCTCTCAGCATTTCGTTGGCTCTGTCACCAAAATCACATGTTGCAATCAATTCCCGTAGTGCAGATACATAATCTGAAATGGACTCGTGTGGCAGCTGCGCCCTCTGTCGGAACTTGTGACGTTCAACTACCACGTTTACTGTCGGCGTAAAATGCTTCTTTAGTGCTTCTACAGCCGCAGCATAAGTATCACCTGTTTCAGGAATACCGTAGAAAATCCTCTGGCCTTCTGCACCCAGGCAATGAAGTAGAGTAGCACGCTTCCGTTTGTCCGGCCAGGCGTCCCCTTCCGCATGAATGACAAGCATGTAATTGTCGAAAATCTTCATCCACATTTCAAATGGAAAGGAAGGTTGACCCGGGCAGGGCAGGAATAGTGCAGGCAGGTGGATAGTAGAAGATACGGCCATCCTCGTCGCCAAATATGTTGTATATTCGTATGAAATAAAGTACACACGGACAAGGCAGCTTCACACCATGTGTTCACTTCTTTACTTCCTTCTTACTTCTCATTGACCTCATGACATCATCAAACAGACAATATGAGCCAATGAAGGAGAGTTGCGTCCAGTGGTGTCATGCTCATTGCATGGGTAGTACCACGGCGTGGTACAAAAAACTACATTTGATTGACGTGCATTCACAGATATGGAACGCTGCGGTGCACGCACGTGCACGCTATAGAATGTGGCCCCGAACATTCAAAACACACTTAAGTACCAAAATAAATCCAGCGGTTACTTGCATAACAGGTTTTCTGGTGCATGTGACATTATTAAAATGCCATACCACTGGAAAAAACTAAAATTGTATTGTTGGGTGACACATGCACTACTGATAATCTATGATGAATGATGATGAAGTACGTAGGTGTGCTTGTGTAGTGATGGCACAACAAAATAGGCCTGAGGTCTTGGCTGGGTGCTACACTTGCATATCTGATGATACCATTGGCTTGCAAGACAAAAGAGAAAATAGTTTTGCTGAAACATTCCCAAATAGTGTGTCATCTGCTGCATGGTAAGTAATTGGGGCTTTCCACCCTGGGATCTCTTCCGTGTGGCCTATATTCAGTAAAGATGGGAGTGGCCATACACTACACATTGATCTCCCTATACTCTCATGGTCAGCCTACTGGGCAGGGAAGATGATCCATGATTGCTTTCCAATTCCCTGTACCACATATTCCATTGTCGTATCTTACAACTGAGGGTCTGTGGATATTATTACCAATTCCTTGTTGTAGCCGCATTGTTAAAATTAAGTTGAAATCCAGGCAATGTCCATATCCATCATTTATTATATTATAGCAGCTTCCATAGTTACATCAGGTTACAGGCATGACACTCATGATTCCTTAGAAGGCCTTCATCCAAGGAAGAGCGCCTGGCTCCCCATTCCTCTTCCAGTACTCTCTCTCTTTCTTAGTTTTACCCAGACATTTTTAAGCATCATCCTTTAAAGCTCATACATCAAACAGATCATAATAAGTGTGTCCCCTTGGCACCTCCTTCTACTGGTCTACAGAATGCCTGTGTATGTGTGTGTGTGCGTGTGTGTGTGTGTGGACGGATGAATAGGCAGGAGAAGGGTGCACACCAATATTAACGAGGTGCTAAAGGCCTAAGGCGATGAACAATGAAAAAGAAGAAAAAGGCTGTGCACTCATAGCCACGATGCTGGAAGTTTATTAACAGAAACCAATGTTTCGACCTGTAAGGTCTTCTTCTTCTAGAAAATAACATTTGAAGGGCAGAGGTAGAGGGAAATAGGTTTGAAAGAGGGGTTGCAAACTTTAAGCTCTACCAACTGTCACAGAAAAACTCTCAGATCAAAATATATATTAAGGCCGTTGGGGGCAAGGGTGTTGAGGGTTGATATCCAGTAGGATTCTCTCTTCAGCAGTGCTTTGTCTTACCTATAACGGAGAGCAGAAAAGTGATGGCCGGCCTCTATAATGATTGAGGATTCAGATGGCAGCTTTTTAACACATGGTTTCCTTACTTGATGATCATTACTTTTCAGTGTTTCTCTTGTGGTTCCAAAGTGTCCTACAGAAAAGCTTTGGTGTGCCGCCCTCCACAAGGAATTGTCACTGTCTATTGTCTAATGTGAAATATTTTGACGTTTCGACCTGTAAAGATTACATTTATGTAATCTATGATTACATAAATGGCACTACGGTGCTCACTAATGCGAGTCTTTAGGGCACGTATGGTTTTACCCACATAATATTTGCCACAAGGACAGTAGATTATGTATATCACCCCTTTTGTGGTACATGTAATAATACTTTTAATGGGAGGTTTTACCTGAATGTGGGTGATTGAAACGTGTGCATTTTACAGTGCTGTTGCACTGTGCACAAGCACCACATTTGTAATTTCCCTGTGGGATGGGGGTCAGAGTACGCTGAGGCACTACATTAACACTGAACACAACTCGAGGGGGGTCAGTGAAAAAATTACACAACTGTGGATCCGTTTGTAAAATGTAGGATATAGGCTTGATCGATTCAGCAGTGTGGGAGTACTTCTGGGTTAATTTGACCAGACCAAAACAAAACAAAACAAACCAAAACAAACCAAACCATCCCTATTCTGAGGGGAACATTAGCCAAAACGTATTACTTAAGTTGCTATTAAATGCCTTGATGTCATATTCGACCATAAGCCTAATATATCATTTTGTTATTAAACCCCTCTGGAGTCTCACATTTTGTTTTAAAATGCTAATTTTGGTCATGGGTGGTATGGCCGACTTGTTATTATAACAGACTTAAAAAAAACATCTTGCTGGAAAAGAGACAATATGAGCCAATGAAGGAGAGTTGCGTCCAGTGGTGTCATGCTCATTGCATGGGTAGTACCACGGCGTGGTACAAAAAACTACATTTGACGTGCATTCACAGATATGGAACGCTGCGGTGCATGCACGTGCACGCTATAGAATGTGGCCCCGAACATTCAAAACACACTTAAGTACCAAAATAAATCCAGCGGTTACTTGCATAACAGGTTTTCTGGTGCATGTGACATTATTAAAATGCCATACCACTGGAAAAAAATTAAATGTTATTGTTGGGTGACACATGCACTACTGATAATCTATGATGATGAAGTACGTCGGTGTGCTTGTGTCGTGATGGCACAACAAAATAGGCCTGAGGTCTTGGCTGGGTGCTACACTTGCATAGCTGATGATACCATTGGCTTGCAAGACAAAAGAGAAAATAGTTTTGCTGAAACATTCCCAAATAGTGTGTCATCTGCTGCATGGTAAGTAATTGGGGCTTTCCACCCTGGGATCTCTTCCGTGTGGCCTATATTCAGTAAAGATGGGAGTGGCCATACACTACACATTGATCTCCCTATACTCTCATGGTCAGCCTACTGGGCAGGGAAGATGATCCATGATTGCTTTCCAATTCCCTGTTCCACATATTCCATTGTCGTATCTTACAACTGAGGGTCTGTGGATATTATTACCAATTCCTTGTTGTAGCCGCATTGTTAAAATTAAGTTGAAATCCAGGCAATGTCCATATCCATCATTTATTATATTATAGCAGCTTCCATAGTTACATCAGGTTACAGGCATGACACTCATGATTCCTTAGAAGGCCTTCATCCAAGGAAGAGCGCCTGGCTCCCCATTCCTCTTCCAGTACTCTCTCTCTTTCTTAGTTTTACCCAGACATTTTTAAGCATCATCCTTTAAAGCTCATACATCAAAATCATAATAAGTGTGTCCCCTTGGCACCTCCTTCTACTGGTCTACAGAATGCCTGTGTATGTGTGTGTGTGCGTGTGTATGTGTGTGTGGACGGATAAATAGGCAGGAGAAGGGCGCACACCAATATTAACGAGGTGCTAAAGGCCTAAGGCGATGAACAATGAAAAAGAAAAAAAAGGCTGCGCACTCATAGCCACGATGCAGTTTGCAGAATTACAGTACATTTCAAGCACAAACTCAATAAAAAGGCTGTTAACTGTGAGTGGACGACCCAATTAAGCATTACACTTGTTTACAAGAGGGTCCACCATGTTCAATTCATCAAAAACATTTAGAGACGTACAAATAGACACTTCTATATAGACAAAGGACAGAACAGGAATTCATCATAAAGGAGGTAAAAAGGGAAAAGAAACATATACAGTGAGGGAAAAAAAGGGGTGGGTGGTGGGGGGGATTCACGTTCAGCTCCGTTAATTTGTTTGTTTTCCTTGGAGGAGCTGCGTTGGGTCCCCAAGTCAGCTCCGAGGCCGTACCTTGAGTTGGCTGTGTGGCCGTGACCGTAAAGGTAGAGGGAAATAGGTTTGAAAGAGGGGTTGCAAACTTTAAGCTCTACCAACTGTCACAGAAAAACTCTCAGATCAAAATATATATTAAGGCCGTTGGGGGCAAGGGTGTTGAGGGTTGATATCCAGTAGGATTCTCTCTTCAGCAGTGCTTTGTCTTGCCTATAACGGAGAGCAGAAAAGTGATGGCCGGCCTCTATAATGATTGAGGATTCAGATGGCAGCTTTTTAACACATGGTTTCCTTACTTGATGATCATTACTTTTCAGTGTTTCTCTTGTGGTTCCAAAGTGTCCTACAGAAAAGCTTTGGTTCCACAAGGAATTGTCACTGTCTAATGTGAAATATTTTGCCGTTTCGACCTGTAAAGATTACATTTATGTAATCTATGATTCATTAGTGATTCATCTATGAGTGCATTAGTGAGCACTACGGTGCTCACTAATGCAAGTCTTTAGGGCACGTATGGTTTTACCCACATAATATTTGCCACAAGGACAGTAGATTATGTATATCACCCCTTTTGTGGTACATGTAATAATACTTTTAATGGGAGGTTTTACCTGAATGTGGGTGCTTGAAACGTGTGCATTTTACAGTGCTGTTGCACTGTGCACAAGCACCACATTTGTAATTTCCCTGTGGGATGGGAGTCAGAGTACGCTGAGGCACTACATTAACACTGAACACAACTCGAGGGGGGTCAGTGAAAAAATTACACAACTGTGGATCCGTTTGTAAAATGTAGGATATAGGCTTGATCGATTCAGCAGTGTGGGAGTACTTTGTAATAAAAAGGGGGATCGCTTTGTTGTTTTTATATATTGTTTTAGTTCAATGTTGGTTTTAAAAAGGCCATTGACAATGAAGAGAAATTAATGTTTGTTTTGTCCCTAACAAACATTTATCCCATTAACAATAAAGAGAATTTAATGTTTGTTTTGACACCGTTTGTTCTACATCATCATTACATCACCTAATCATAGCAACATGAGTTAGACTTTAATATATTAGAGTTAGATTAATAGAGGTAATTCTATTGAAAAGGGCTTCTATCTCTTCATTAGACCACGTGTGTCCACAGGACATCTTTACGTGTACAGTAGCTGCATAATAATGTCTTCTCCTTCCTTCTTGTGTGCCAAATACCAACTTGTACCCACAATGGTACATTCACTCCCTATGTAACTGTTTAACTTTAATGGTACATTCACTCCCTATGTAACTGTTTAACTTTAATGGTACATTCACTCCCTATGTAACTGTTTAACTTTAATGGTGCATTCACTCCCTATGTAACTGTTTAACTTTAATGGTGCATTCACTCCCTATGTAACTGTTTAACTTTAATGGTACATTCACTCCCTATGTAACTGTTTAACTTTAATGGTACATTCACTCCCTATGTAACTGTTTAACTTTAATGGTACATTCACTCCCTATGTAACTGTTTAACTTTAATGGTACATTCACTCCCTATGTAACTGTTTAACTTTAATGCGATTGCATTCACACCTGCAGTGATCCGCACTCTGCTGCGTTTTTTGGCGGAGTAGAATGCGGTTCTTTGGTGCGCATAATCAAGTCATCCAAGTAGGCCTGTACGCCAGGCAAGCCTTTCAGAATTGTTGCCATCATTTTTTGAAAGGCAGAAGGAGCCGATGCGAGTCCGTATGGGACCCGGCGGAATCTGAATAAACCCTCGTGCGTAATGAACGCTGTCAAGTCGCGGCTATCTTCGTGGAGAGGAACTTGGTAGTACGCATTGGCGAGGTCTATTGTGGAGAATACTGTAGACCCGCGAAGTTCAGAAAACAAATCCTCCATGTGCGGAAGCGGATAACAATCCATGACAATGGCCTTGTTAGGCTCACGTAGATCAACGCACATTCGTATGCTGCCTGTTTTCTTCTGTATCACCACAATGGGTGAAACCCACGGAGATGCGTCAATCTTTTCAATGACACCGAGTGTCTGCAAGCGTTCCAATTCTTTTGTGACGTCTTCTTTGACGGAGTAGGGAAGTCTGCGCAATTTCTGTTGTACGGGAGTCACTTCATTTTTCACTTTTACGCGGTGCACAAAAGCCTTTGCGCGGCCCAGTGTAGGAGGTGCGGTGTCTACCTGACAGACAGGAGCGTCAGGCATGTTTTTAGTTATCACCTTGTTTCCGAAGAGACGTAGATTGAGCGCCAGAAACAAGTCCATGCCCAGTCGTCCCTGCTTTGACAACGTAGATTTTGGCAGGCACAGTAGTGCCATCATGGTGCACAGTAGCTGGCAGACATCCAAGTGACGGTATTTTGGATTTGGAGTAGTTTAATAGCTGAGCTGGCGGTGCAACGAGAGGGGTACAGTAAAAGTGGTCAGTGTACAGTTGACGTGGTATTATGGAGGCAGATGAGCCGGTGTCCACCACTAGGTCGACTTTGTACGGAACAGACTCTTTTGTGCGTATTGTGACACGGCATATGATTCTGTTCTTTCTCTCTGACTCATCCTGTAGATAAAGGACTGTAAGCTCTGGGAGCTCACTCTCAACCTCCTGAACGGTCTCCTTTCTGGAGGAGCGGCAAACTCGTGCGTAATGGCCTTTTTTGTTGCACTGTTTGCATGTCACCTTCGCCGCAGGGCATCCTGGGGAGTTGGCGAGGTGATCACCGGATCCACACCGGTAGCAGGAGGAACCGGAGCGACTTGGCTTGTGTCCCTTATATTCTGATTTCCCCTCACGTCCCTTCTGTGCACGGAACGGTTTTGATCTCACCGCCTGTACTGGCAGTGATGAGCTTGCATGGAGAGACTGAGCATGCGCCATGGCAGATTCAACTTGGCATGAAAGTGTAATCGCCTTTTCCAGTGTAAGATCAGTTTGCATTAAGAGTCTTTCCCTAACTCTTGGGCACGATGCTTTCTCAATCAGTTGATCTCTCAGCATTTCGTTGGCTCTGTCACCAAAATCACATGTTGCAATCAATTCCCGTAGTGCAGATACATAATCTGAAATGGACTCGTGTGGCAGCTGCGCCCTCTGTCGGAACTTGTGACGTTCAACTACCACGTTTACTGTCGGCGTAAAATGCTTCTTTAGTGCTTCTACAGCCGCAGCATAAGTATCACCTGTTTCAGGAATACCGTAGAAAATCCTCTGGCCTTCTGCACCCAGGCAATGAAGTAGAGTAGCACGCTTCCGTTTGTCCGGCCAGGCGTCCCCTTCCGCATGAATGACAAGCATGTAATTGTCGAAAATCTTCATCCACATTTCAAATGGAAAGGAAGGTTGACCCGGGCAGGGCAGGAATAGTGCAGGCAGGTGGATAGTAGAAGATACGGCCATCCTCGTCGCCAAATATGTTGTATATTCGTATGAAATAAAGTACACACGGACAAGGCAGCTTCACACCATGTGTTCACTTCTTTACTTCCTTCTTACTTCTCATTGACCTCATGACATCATCAAACAGACAATATGAGCCAATGAAGGAGAGTTGCGTCCAGTGGTGTCATGCTCATTGCATGGGTAGTACCACGGCGTGGTACAAAAAACTACATTTGATTGACGTGCATTCACAGATATGGAACGCTGCGGTGCACGCACGTGCACGCTATAGAATGTGGCCCCGAACATTCAAAACACACTTAAGTACCAAAATAAATCCAGCGGTTACTTGCATAACAGGTTTTCTGGTGCATGTGACATTATTAAAATGCCATACCACTGGAAAAAACTAAAATTGTATTGTTGGGTGACACATGCACTACTGATAATCTATGATGAATGATGATGAAGTACGTAGGTGTGCTTGTGTAGTGATGGCACAACAAAATAGGCCTGAGGTCTTGGCTGGGTGCTACACTTGCATATCTGATGATACCATTGGCTTGCAAGACAAAAGAGAAAATAGTTTTGCTGAAACATTCCCAAATAGTGTGTCATCTGCTGCATGGTAAGTAATTGGGGCTTTCCACCCTGGGATCTCTTCCGTGTGGCCTATATTCAGTAAAGATGGGAGTGGCCATACACTACACATTGATCTCCCTATACTCTCATGGTCAGCCTACTGGGCAGGGAAGATGATCCATGATTGCTTTCCAATTCCCTGTACCACATATTCCATTGTCGTATCTTACAACTGAGGGTCTGTGGATATTATTACCAATTCCTTGTTGTAGCCGCATTGTTAAAATTAAGTTGAAATCCAGGCAATGTCCATATCCATCATTTATTATATTATAGCAGCTTCCATAGTTACATCAGGTTACAGGCATGACACTCATGATTCCTTAGAAGGCCTTCATCCAAGGAAGAGCGCCTGGCTCCCCATTCCTCTTCCAGTACTCTCTCTCTTTCTTAGTTTTACCCAGACATTTTTAAGCATCATCCTTTAAAGCTCATACATCAAACAGATCATAATAAGTGTGTCCCCTTGGCACCTCCTTCTACTGGTCTACAGAATGCCTGTGTATGTGTGTGTGTGCGTGTGTGTGTGTGTGGACGGATGAATAGGCAGGAGAAGGGTGCACACCAATATTAACGAGGTGCTAAAGGCCTAAGGCGATGAACAATGAAAAAGAAGAAAAAGGCTGTGCACTCATAGCCACGATGCTGGAAGTTTATTAACAGAAACCAATGTTTCGACCTGTAAGGTCTTCTTCTTCTAGAAAATAACATTTGAAGGGCAGAGGTAGAGGGAAATAGGTTTGAAAGAGGGGTTGCAAACTTTAAGCTCTACCAACTGTCACAGAAAAACTCTCAGATCAAAATATATATTAAGGCCGTTGGGGGCAAGGGTGTTGAGGGTTGATATCCAGTAGGATTCTCTCTTCAGCAGTGCTTTGTCTTACCTATAACGGAGAGCAGAAAAGTGATGGCCGGCCTCTATAATGATTGAGGATTCAGATGGCAGCTTTTTAACACATGGTTTCCTTACTTGATGATCATTACTTTTCAGTGTTTCTCTTGTGGTTCCAAAGTGTCCTACAGAAAAGCTTTGGTGTGCCGCCCTCCACAAGGAATTGTCACTGTCTATTGTCTAATGTGAAATATTTTGACGTTTCGACCTGTAAAGATTACATTTATGTAATCTATGATTACATAAATGGCACTACGGTGCTCACTAATGCGAGTCTTTAGGGCACGTATGGTTTTACCCACATAATATTTGCCACAAGGACAGTAGATTATGTATATCACCCCTTTTGTGGTACATGTAATAATACTTTTAATGGGAGGTTTTACCTGAATGTGGGTGATTGAAACGTGTGCATTTTACAGTGCTGTTGCACTGTGCACAAGCACCACATTTGTAATTTCCCTGTGGGATGGGGGTCAGAGTACGCTGAGGCACTACATTAACACTGAACACAACTCGAGGGGGGTCAGTGAAAAAATTACACAACTGTGGATCCGTTTGTAAAATGTAGGATATAGGCTTGATCGATTCAGCAGTGTGGGAGTACTTCTGGGTTAATTTGACCAGACCAAAACAAAACAAAACAAACCAAAACAAACCAAACCATCCCTATTCTGAGGGGAACATTAGCCAAAACGTATTACTTAAGTTGCTATTAAATGCCTTGATGTCATATTCGACCATAAGCCTAATATATCATTTTGTTATTAAACCCCTCTGGAGTCTCACATTTTGTTTTAAAATGCTAATTTTGGTCATGGGTGGTATGGCCGACTTGTTATTATAACAGACTTAAAAAAAACATCTTGCTGGAAAAGAGACAATATGAGCCAATGAAGGAGAGTTGCGTCCAGTGGTGTCATGCTCATTGCATGGGTAGTACCACGGCGTGGTACAAAAAACTACATTTGACGTGCATTCACAGATATGGAACGCTGCGGTGCATGCACGTGCACGCTATAGAATGTGGCCCCGAACATTCAAAACACACTTAAGTACCAAAATAAATCCAGCGGTTACTTGCATAACAGGTTTTCTGGTGCATGTGACATTATTAAAATGCCATACCACTGGAAAAAAATTAAATGTTATTGTTGGGTGACACATGCACTACTGATAATCTATGATGATGAAGTACGTCGGTGTGCTTGTGTCGTGATGGCACAACAAAATAGGCCTGAGGTCTTGGCTGGGTGCTACACTTGCATAGCTGATGATACCATTGGCTTGCAAGACAAAAGAGAAAATAGTTTTGCTGAAACATTCCCAAATAGTGTGTCATCTGCTGCATGGTAAGTAATTGGGGCTTTCCACCCTGGGATCTCTTCCGTGTGGCCTATATTCAGTAAAGATGGGAGTGGCCATACACTACACATTGATCTCCCTATACTCTCATGGTCAGCCTACTGGGCAGGGAAGATGATCCATGATTGCTTTCCAATTCCCTGTTCCACATATTCCATTGTCGTATCTTACAACTGAGGGTCTGTGGATATTATTACCAATTCCTTGTTGTAGCCGCATTGTTAAAATTAAGTTGAAATCCAGGCAATGTCCATATCCATCATTTATTATATTATAGCAGCTTCCATAGTTACATCAGGTTACAGGCATGACACTCATGATTCCTTAGAAGGCCTTCATCCAAGGAAGAGCGCCTGGCTCCCCATTCCTCTTCCAGTACTCTCTCTCTTTCTTAGTTTTACCCAGACATTTTTAAGCATCATCCTTTAAAGCTCATACATCAAAATCATAATAAGTGTGTCCCCTTGGCACCTCCTTCTACTGGTCTACAGAATGCCTGTGTATGTGTGTGTGTGCGTGTGTATGTGTGTGTGGACGGATAAATAGGCAGGAGAAGGGCGCACACCAATATTAACGAGGTGCTAAAGGCCTAAGGCGATGAACAATGAAAAAGAAAAAAAAGGCTGCGCACTCATAGCCACGATGCAGTTTGCAGAATTACAGTACATTTCAAGCACAAACTCAATAAAAAGGCTGTTAACTGTGAGTGGACGACCCAATTAAGCATTACACTTGTTTACAAGAGGGTCCACCATGTTCAATTCATCAAAAACATTTAGAGACGTACAAATAGACACTTCTATATAGACAAAGGACAGAACAGGAATTCATCATAAAGGAGGTAAAAAGGGAAAAGAAACATATACAGTGAGGGAAAAAAAGGGGTGGGTGGTGGGGGGGATTCACGTTCAGCTCCGTTAATTTGTTTGTTTTCCTTGGAGGAGCTGCGTTGGGTCCCCAAGTCAGCTCCGAGGCCGTACCTTGAGTTGGCTGTGTGGCCGTGACCGTAAAGGTAGAGGGAAATAGGTTTGAAAGAGGGGTTGCAAACTTTAAGCTCTACCAACTGTCACAGAAAAACTCTCAGATCAAAATATATATTAAGGCCGTTGGGGGCAAGGGTGTTGAGGGTTGATATCCAGTAGGATTCTCTCTTCAGCAGTGCTTTGTCTTGCCTATAACGGAGAGCAGAAAAGTGATGGCCGGCCTCTATAATGATTGAGGATTCAGATGGCAGCTTTTTAACACATGGTTTCCTTACTTGATGATCATTACTTTTCAGTGTTTCTCTTGTGGTTCCAAAGTGTCCTACAGAAAAGCTTTGGTTCCACAAGGAATTGTCACTGTCTAATGTGAAATATTTTGCCGTTTCGACCTGTAAAGATTACATTTATGTAATCTATGATTCATTAGTGATTCATCTATGAGTGCATTAGTGAGCACTACGGTGCTCACTAATGCAAGTCTTTAGGGCACGTATGGTTTTACCCACATAATATTTGCCACAAGGACAGTAGATTATGTATATCACCCCTTTTGTGGTACATGTAATAATACTTTTAATGGGAGGTTTTACCTGAATGTGGGTGCTTGAAACGTGTGCATTTTACAGTGCTGTTGCACTGTGCACAAGCACCACATTTGTAATTTCCCTGTGGGATGGGAGTCAGAGTACGCTGAGGCACTACATTAACACTGAACACAACTCGAGGGGGGTCAGTGAAAAAATTACACAACTGTGGATCCGTTTGTAAAATGTAGGATATAGGCTTGATCGATTCAGCAGTGTGGGAGTACTTTGTAATAAAAAGGGGGATCGCTTTGTTGTTTTTATATATTGTTTTAGTTCAATGTTGGTTTTAAAAAGGCCATTGACAATGAAGAGAAATTAATGTTTGTTTTGTCCCTAACAAACATTTATCCCATTAACAATAAAGAGAATTTAATGTTTGTTTTGACACCGTTTGTTCTACATCATCATTACATCACCTAATCATAGCAACATGAGTTAGACTTTAATATATTAGAGTTAGATTAATAGAGGTAATTCTATTGAAAAGGGCTTCTATCTCTTCATTAGACCACGTGTGTCCACAGGACATCTTTACGTGTACAGTAGCTGCATAATAATGTCTTCTCCTTCCTTCTTGTGTGCCAAATACCAACTTGTACCCACAATGGTACATTCACTCCCTATGTAACTGTTTAACTTTAATGGTACATTCACTCCCTATGTAACTGTTTAACTTTAATGGTACATTCACTCCCTATGTAACTGTTTAACTTTAATGGTGCATTCACTCCCTATGTAACTGTTTAACTTTAATGGTGCATTCACTCCCTATGTAACTGTTTAACTTTAATGGTACATTCACTCCCTATGTAACTGTTTAACTTTAATGGTACATTCACTCCCTATGTAACTGTTTAACTTTAATGGTACATTCACTCCCTATGTAACTGTTTAACTTTAATGGTACATTCACTCCCTATGTAACTGTTTAACTTTAATGCGATTGCATTCACACCTGCAGTGATCCGCACTCTGCTGCGTTTTTTGGCGGAGTAGAATGCGGTTCTTTGGTGCGCATTAGGATTCGATTGGGCCTTCACATGCACCTGACAAACAAAGTGCACTTTCCGACAATGCGCTGCAGGATTCGTTTTAATCTGAATGCGACCTAACCTGGTGGTCTTGAGGTTTTCTTTAACCCCATATTTTGGGCATGTCATTATAGGATAAGTAAATTGACTTTTTTCTTTTTTTCAATAACTATCATTTTAAAATGTGCAGCACATAGGCATGGACACTGGCACACTATGAGTTTACTATATATTTCTGGTAAAATTATTCATTACTTGTATTATTGCACTTCAGGCCCATAGGTGCAGGAAAATGTCCTTGTGGGAGGGGGGAGGGGGCGAGAATTGAATACGGTAATCATAGGTAGGCCTACTGTTACTCTTAAAGGCTGCAGGCAGGGCCGGTTCAGGCATAAGCAATATAAGCGGTCGCTTGGGGCCACAACCACAAAGGTGGCCACATCACAGGGAGTTTTTATTTTTTCTCTTCTTTCTCTCTTTTTTTATGTATCCCCTACATGGGCGATTGGCGGGAGGCCCCCACCTTCACTTAATGCATCCCGTAGGTTAAAATCGGAATACTGATATATATATTATTGATTTCAGCTGTTGCAATTCCAAACATGCAAACATGACCAATAGATCAGCTATGTTTTACTATGGGCGCGTATTAGTTTGCATTGCACAGTGGGCTCAGTGCGCTATTTCCGAACGCGCCCTATATGCATTGTGGACCTCTCAAAGTTGCCCACATAAGTTGCAAATTGCAGGTTTGCCATTGATTGCAGTTGGTTGATTGAATTGTTGGCAATAGGCTAGCACCGTAAAAATGATAATAACAATATGATGTTCTTTATAGATTTAGTCTCTTAATATAAAGGTGTGTGTGTGTGTGTGGGGGGGGGGGGGGGGGGGCACATAACATCATCTTGCATAGGGCCATGCACGGATTGGCTCAGAAAATCGGCCCTGGCATTTGTGGTCTTCACCGGCCCTATGACATCATTATGTCAAAACCACGGCCACTAAATGTAGACATTTCCCATTACTTTTGGACATACTGTATAGGTTTGTAGTTTAAATAACAGTGCAAATAGTGTGTTCTAAATACATATCAAATGAAACAATATCATTGTGTTAGTTGTATTTTGATTATTGCTTGTCAAACCTTTTAACTAGCCTAACTAGCCTTTTAACTAGCCTTAATCTGATTGGTAAATGGCTCTGCATGGTTGCTGCTTCTGCATCATGATTAGTTAGACCTCGGAGACCACATGCATTTTCCTTTCGAAAGAACTATTACAACAACTTCATTAGGCCTACCTGCTTCATATTGGGCTGTTCTAGCTCCACCAATCACAACCTCAGCCGCAACATTATTATTATAATCAGTCTCCTGACCAGGGATCATCAACATATCCGTACACAGCCACATGTGTCTGTCTCCTGACCAGGGGTCATCAACATGTCCGTACACAGCCACATGTGTCTCAGTCTCCTGACCAGGGGTCATCAACGTGTCCGTACACAGCCACATGTGTCTCAGTCTCCTGACCAGGGGTCATCAACGTGTCCGTACACAGCCACATGTGTCTCAGTCTCCTGACCAGGGGTCATCAACATGTCCGTACACAGCCACATGTGTCTCAGTCTCCTGACTAGGGGTCATCAACATGTCCGTACACAGCCACATGTGTCTCAGTCTCCTGACCAGGGGTCATCAACGTGTCCGTACACAGCCACATGTGTCTCAGTCTCCTGACCAGGGGTCATCAACGTGTCCGTACACAGCCACATGTGTCTCAGTCTCCTGACCAGGGGTCATCAACGTGTCCGTACACAGCCACATGTGTCTCAGTCTCCTGACCAGGGGTCATCAACATGTCCGTACACAGCCACATGTGTCTCAGTCTCCTGACCAGGGGTCATCAACATGTCCGTACACAGCCACATGTGTCTCAGTCTCCTGACCAGGGGTCATCAACATGTCCGTACACAGCCACATGTGTCTCAGTCTCCTGACCAGGGGTCATCAACATGTCCGTACACAGCCACATGTGTCTCAGTCTCCTGACCAGGGGTCATCAACATGTCCGTACACAGCCACATGTATCTGTGGCAAGACTTGTTTATGTCTGTGGCCTATTATATGTACAGTATTATTTACAGTACATATAATAGATCCTTCTAAACAGTTCTGTTTAGAAGGATCTATTTGCTACAAAAGAAAAGAAGGGCAGTACTGAGCAAATAAACTTGCTAAAAAAAACGATTTCACCATTGAGAGAAAGTCTTTCTTTTGTTTTTTAAGCTTAGGCAGATACAGGCTTTGAGAAAAACAACAAAGACCCAGAACCTCCATCTGCTCACTGTGCTTGATCTTGGTGGTGTAACAATATATAACTATAATAACTCTCCACAAATCCACAATCCTAATCCGTGGAGACCCTTGATACTCAGCCTGGGCGTCCACAATCTCCACTTAGAAGCTTGTTCACCTCTGATCAAAGTTAGTAGCCCTTGCATGGAACTAGTTGTGACAGTGCATTCCTTTAAATCCTGGCATGCTCTTTTTATCGTTATCTAATCACTCATCATGTACGTAAATGATGGTTTTGACTCTTATCTTTCTGTTTTCATTGTTTCATTGATTGTCTTCTAGGATGTCTCATCAAGATGTCAACTATTGAAGCTACAGTAACAAACCAAATAGTTTCGGTTTGATAAGGTAGAACTGGTAGAACTTGATCTCCTCCTGACCTCAAATAACCCTGTCCTCTGAAAAGCAAGCAACCTCTATAATAACCATATGACACGCACCCACTCACCTCTCCACCTAAATGGCCCTTTTCTCATGTTATGTAACGTGCGATGGAAGCACTAACTGTACTGATAAGACCCAATTATTGAAACCACAAATATGGAATCTTTAACCCTGGCAATGGCATCCTCATTTTGTTTGGGCATGTCATTATAGACCTGTAAATTGACTTTTCTCTTTTCTCGTTAATAACTTATTCTAGTATAATTAAAAAAATGCCAGAATTGCCAGACCGTCCAATCCGTGCCTGCATAGGGCCACCGGACTCCTAGAACCGGCACTGGCTGCAGGTATTAAACCCAAGTGTTTGTGAGGTTAGGGTTAGGGTTTATTTATAGATATAACCTGGGTGAAAGCTCTGCGAGAAAGGCAGTCCCTGCACCCACCCTCCTTCACGCACGCACGCACACAAGCACGGTATTTCACATTGTATACAAAGATTTCCTTGTGTTCTTGTCTGTCTGTCTGTCTGTCTGTCTGTCTGTCTGTCTGTCTGTCTGTCTGTCTGTCTGTCTGTCTGTCTGTCTGTCTGTCTGTCTGTCTGTCTGCCTGCCTGCCTGCCTGCCTGCCTGCCGGCCTGCCGGCCTGCTTGCCTGCTATTCATTCATTCATTCATTCATTCATTCATTCATTCATTCCAAAAGGACTGGTTTACACCTTGGACGTCATGTTGAAAAGTGGGCTGTTCCTCTTAAAGGTGGGTGAGTATAAAACCTCTGCACGCTGTGTGTAGTATTAGTATCACTAGTTACTGCCTGTCAGGATGTGTGAGGCTGGGACCGACATTCACTTTGAGCTGAGCATTGACCACCATGAGAACCAAGAAGAACATGAGAACCCAGAAGAACATGAGAACCCAGGACCAGTGAGGATCACCACTCCAGATCCACACGGTAGGGATGATCCAGGCACTTTAATATGCTTGTGCAAAACTCCATGTACCCACGTAACCCGCCCCATTGCTGTCTAACTGACCTACACGCTTACGAGAAGTTATTTTGGCAGAAACCATAAATCAAATGTGCGATGCATCAAATGTAGCTCCCTTGCGTTCTTTTAGAACAGGTCCTGCAGCTGGCTCCCCTTGACTTGAACACAAAGGTGTACTGTATATTTGCATGTCTATATGGGAGGGTCGCACCACTGAACTTTTCTAGCAGCAAAGAAATGTATTACCTTACATTGGAAGTCCTCTACCCCTCCTACAGTTTCACACTGGCTAAATGAACTATCCAGTTACACTCCTCTAGACAAAATTCATTATAATATTAAGAATATGCAACAGGACTTTTGGAATGTCTGGCAGCCCCACATGGATTACTTTGCAACTATACCCATACTGGTGTAGTTTGGTAGCAAATCTGAACTTGTACTTGACCTGTGATTTAGTGTTTAATTATTTATTTATTTTCTTCCTCCTTTTTGATGTATAATTATTATCATTATGAATTATTTGTTTATTTCCCATCTATATAAGTTATAGACTCTATATTGTCTGTTTGGCAGCAAAAAAAAAAGGTGCATATTGTAAACTGAAATGTAAAGCATGTTTTTCATGACTGTATGGCACTCTGAATAAAAAGATTATTAAAAAGAATGATTATTTGTGACGACCAATTATATGAAGATGGGTTGAAAAGTGGTGAACCGTGAAGTGGTCCTTTTAATAGTCATAATGTCATATGTGATGTTGGTAAAGCGCCCCTCACTTCACACGGGTGTGATTGTTGTGTTCCAAACCACAAACTTCCATGGCACTAATGCTGTGCAATTAATAATGTTTCTTTATTTTGCATTATTTATATTATATATATGTGACTAAATTTGACTGAGAGACTGCCATTGGATTTTTTGGATTTTTCGATTTTTCATGTCCTATGAAAGCAGGGAATCATAGCTTCAAATGGACATATTGATTGTTCAGTTTGACCCACCAGTTTTGGATATATGGCTTATAGAGTAATGTCTTGCAGAAAACAACAAGTTGAGAAAACAGGCTTGAAAGGTTCACTTTTGTGGTCTCTAACATTACACCTAGCTACATGTTTGGGCATTTATTTCATATTTACATGCCGATTTCAGCTCTGACACTTATTTCAGACATGCTCTAGTATGTGAAGAGTCTGCCTGTGCCCTGTGCTATTAACTCATTTAAAAAAAAATGTGCGCGATGGCAGTCGCGATGGCAGTCTCTCAGTCAAATCCGGTCACATATGTTGGTTTAGTCTTTCTGCTATTGTGTTTCTAGTTTCACCCATAAGTTGTAGGTTGCACTTGTTACTCGTATTAGACTGTATGTTTTCAGGTTTTTTGCGTATAGGTCTGCCTGTCTCTTTCAACTTTTTTGTTTTTCCTATGCTAGTATAATTTTGTATTCGTTTAGTAGGTCAGTTCTATTCTCAAAGTTTCTCTTTATTTCCAAGATAGTTATTCTGCTTAATGTCGAATAGGTAGTGGGACCGACATTCACTTTGAGCTGAGCATTGACCACCATGAGAACCCAGAAGAACATGAGAACCCAGGACCAGTGAGGATCACCACTCCAGATCCACACGGTAGGGATGATCCAGGCACTTTAATATGCTTGTGCAAAACTCCATGTACCCACGTAACCCACCCCATTGCTGTCTAACTGACCTACACGCTCACGAGAAGTTATTTTGGCAGAAACCATAAATCAAATGTGCGATGCATCAAATGTAGCTCCCTTGCGTTCTTTGTAGAACAGGTCCTGCAGCTGGCTCCCCTTGGCTTGAACACAAAGGTGTACTGTATATTTGCATGTCTATGGGAGGGTCGCACCACGGAATGGACACGTCCGTGAATGGGCGAGGGGCAAATGGACGAGCAATATGCTCGTTTTTGTCAGTCTGTTTTCAAGGAGAGGTGAGATCGAGACTTGGCCAGGTGGCGGCCTGGCCTCGTCTTATTGTGAATACGCCTCTGGCTATAAGATGACTTGTTTTAAACACTGATGACAAGTGATACATAAAAATATCAGCATGTGCAATTTCTGAGATGACTGCAAAAAAACTTACTAGTAATTAATAAAAATCCCATCCATGTGAAGTGAGGGGCGCTCTTATCATACGTCATCATACATCATCTCATTTCGGCCAAACAATTTGCGTCCTCACCTTCGTCTTCGATGTTTGTGTTTACACAATGTTTGTGTTTACACAAACACTCAAAGCTGGCCATTCATTGTCAACGGCATTCCATGTTTGTGTTTAAATCACATCCGTGTGAAGTGAGGGGCACTCTTATCATCATAATGTGTCATAATTATGTCATCACATTCCGTGGATGATGTATGAAATATGATATCCAAAAAATGGATCGAGCAAATCATAAAAAAAATTAATCTAGACTAGAGATCTAAAGGTCGGAGGTCTTTTGACGAATGAGCGTGAGCTCTACAATATTGCCGCATTTGGTGAAAAACGATAGCTCAGAACTGCCAAACTGTTAAAACGGCGGAATTGTTTTACAATAAAAATAAGGGGGGCTTGACCGCTAATAATAATAATAATAAATGTAATAATAATAACAAAGTGGATTATCTTATTTTGCTCATGTTTGTGTTTTGTAATTACTCTTTATTGACTGTCTTACTAGTCATTAAGGAGTCTGACAAAAAACTGCCCCTGAGAAACAAGGACTATGAGGAGCTTCTACAGATCTTGATAAATGGTCTTCCAAAGACAAAGGATCCTAAGAAGATTATTATAGTGGGAGCTGGAATGGCCGGCCTCACTGCAGCCAAGTTACTGGGTGATGCTGGGTATTCGGTAGGTGAACCTTGTTATGTTATTGTATCATTGTGTTACATTTTCTTAAGTACAATTTTGAGGTATTTGTACTTCAATGGAATGTTTCCAATTTCCAATATATTCCAATAAAATACAATACAATACAAATTTCCACTACATCTAATGATCCAAATTTGGACTGGTTTGGTCTATTGCTCCATTTATTTGAATACTTTAGTTCCTTGCATTTTTTGATTATTATTACAAAACATACATTAACCACTTAAACCCTATACACATTCGGCCATTTGAAAATAGCTGATCCACATGCTCATAATGTGCCGCGATGTGACCTTGTAGATCTGCTATTTTCAAAAGATTTTCATACATTTGAATACTTGAAATGGGACATTCTGCATAATACTTTACTTTTGGTAGCCTACTTGAAGTACATTTAGATTCAAATACTTTTGTACATTTTGAATTCCAAACTTGTACTTGTATTTCTATATTGCAGTATTTTATAAATTAATATTAAGTAAAACATGTGATCAAGTTATTCACCACTTGTGTTGCATTGCGTACTGTTGCGTTGCTAAAAGACCACTTTAACACAAGTCCTCAATAATATATAATAATAATAATAATAATAATAATGTAATTGTATTATATTATCCAAAGCCCTTTACATAGATTGTGCTTTACATTCACCCATTCACACACACACACACACACACACACACACACATTCATACACAGATGGAAGATGAAACCATGCAAGTCACCAACCTGCACATCGGGAGCAATTAGGCGGGGTACAGAGTCTTGCTCAAGAACCCCTCAACACTAACTCTGGGGGAGCCAGGATCGAACTGGGAACCTCGCGGTTTCCGTCCGGCCACTCTATACCCCTGGTCCACTGCCACCTCATATTAGACAACAATGATAACGCCTGTGAAGAGATATTAAAGTGCTCCTTTAATTGCGTTGTGGCAGTCCTTTGGCAGGGGTTGGTCACTGGTAAATGTAGACCCTGTAAACCTCAAGGTCAGCTGTCCTCACTGTCAATTGAAAAGATGAAAGAGAACGAAACGACAGAAACAAAACAAAAAAACAATGAAAAATATGTTTTGCTGTGTTGTTTGGTCTTCAAGGTAACGGTACTGGAGGCTAGTGATCGTGTTGGAGGACGTGTGCTCACTCACAGAAGTGAAGACCAGGGCTGGTATGCAGATCTAGGACCAATGAGAATCCCCAGTTTGCAGAAGTGAGTTTCTTGGATAGCTAGAAGACTAGTCATGAAATACAGTGTTCCAAAGTATACCGTCCACAAATCCCATACAAATACTGTATGACAAACATATAGTTGAAGCACATTGACTCGAGGAGGTTTGCATCACCAGACCTGAGGGAGCGGGAGTGTTTTGAAGTGGATTCTTTGTTTGACCAGTAGACAGTGAAGGTCACGGAGGACTGATGTAATATGATCTCTGGAACGGGTATTGGTAAGTAGACGGGCAGCTGAGTTCTGGACATATTGCAGTTTATTGAGCACTTTGGAGGTGGTGCCGTAGAGGATACTGTTGCAGTAATCAAGGCGGGATGTGATGAAGGCGTGGATGAGTGTTTCAGCTGCGGAAAATGACAGGGAGGAGGCGGTTTTGGTGACTTGGTTAACATGGGGGAGGAATGAAAGGGTGGGGTCAAAAATGATGCCAAGGTTGCGGATGCGGGTGGAGGGTGTAACAGTGGATCCGTCAATGTTTAATGAAAAATCTTAAATATAATAATCTTAAATACACAGATATAGGCTAATATTGTTATAATAATCTTCTTCACCAGAATTATGTTGGAGCTTATCAACCAAATGGAAGTGAAATTGAACACATTTCACGAAACGGATGAAAACACATTCTACCTGGTTAATGGAGAGAAACACAGAACTTCCGATGTCATTCAAAACCCAAACATCCTGAATTACACTCTTCTGCCTGATGAGAGAGGAAAGTCAGCTGATCAACTCCTTGAAAAGGCTCTGAAGAAGGTCTGTAGAGACCTACTGTATAAAGAATCACATTATCAGCTAGTGCCACAAAATATAGTAATTTCCACTATTTGGGTTGTTGCAGGTTTGGGACGAAGTGGACGATCATGGTGTCCAAGCCACGATGAAGAAGTATGACCAGTACTCTGTAAAGGTAAGGTAAATATAACTGTACTCAAGTATGCACCAGCTAATGATTGATTACTAAGCTACAGTATCAACTAATCTAAAAATAATTTCATTAATCAAAATATCTAATTGAATTGATCATTTTCATCCATTTAAGTTCGTTGAGTAAAATAGTTTAGACAACCACTTTTGTACTTTTGCACTGAGTAGTAAACAAGCAAGTTGATCTTTCTGTTTAAGTGTTTCAGTATGGAAGCATAAAGCTGCCAAAATTCTAATTAAAATTTAATTAGAATTTTGGCAGCTTTTAGCAAAGGAAAATGCAATTTAGAATGAAAATGCAATGTGATTTGCTATTGCTTTTTCAATTGGTCATAGAATGAGCACATATGGAGACATTTTCATTTTAATATTGTCTTAGCAGGCATTTTTTGAAAATTGAAAATCAAATGACATTTTATGTATCATTTAGAATGAGCACATCTGTAGATTCAATGTAAATGCTATTGCATTTTTCAGAAAAATGATTTTTCTGACCTGAAGATTAAAAAGCAATTTCTTTTCATCTTTGCCATTTCATTTTAATTTTGGCAGCTTTCTCGTCATGTTTTTTTTAAGTATTTTAAAAGGTTTTTCAAAATAGTAAAATAAGTTTAGGGATATACAATAGATATACCTCTTCTACGCTGATAATCTCCAAGCACATTACACGCCAAGTCTTGTAGTCTTGGGTATAACTTGTGGGGGAGGATCCATCAGGGTATTGAGCGGGCTCTCCAGAACCCAATTTACATGAAAAAATGTTGTCTATCACGTACAGAGACCAGCACACTAATTCCATGAATAGTTCCATGTTTTGATAGTTTCAGGGGTTTCGAAGAGACAGTGTAGAAGAGACGCTCTGGGCAGGACAGGAGTAGAGGGAGAGAGAAAAAGAATGCGACCGCCCTCTTCAAGAGGCAAGCAAGATCAGATCAACAACAACCATCAGTAAAATAAATCAATTGAAGCAGGAGCAATCACGGTGAAAAATGTTCTGGAGCATTCCTTTGAACTGAACGAAGGATTGCAGGGAGCTCAGTTTTATTTCATTCCACGAAGTTGGGCAATTGACAGAAAAAGCTGTCTTTCCCAACTCTGTCTGGGCCTGAGGAACCTTGAGCCTTAAGAAATCACTAGAGCGGGTCTGATAGGTGCTATTCTTCACTTGCACAATGTAGGAGGTGGGACTAAGGGGGACTTCCTGTTGGGATATCACCCCTGTGTTTGCTTCCTGTCCATCGGGAGTGCATGTAAGTCACAATTTACATGCACAATTATAGTATTTAACAATTATAGTACAATTATAGTATTTTCAATTATAGTATTTTCTCGTCACTTGTAATTTTTTAAATTACGTTTAAAAAAAACTTTTATTCATATGGTTCATTCATTTACCATTCGTTTTTATCGTAATGTTTTATTTAGGGTTTTTTTCTCAAGGGGAAAGTTGTATGCTCCAGTGCCTGTCTGTGCTGCTGCACTATACAGTACAGTACAGTACAGTACAGTACAGTACAGTACAGTACAGTACAGTACAGTACAGTACAGTGGAGTACAGTACAGTACAGTACAGTGGAGTACAGTACAGTACAGTACAGTGGAATACAGTACGGTACAGTAGAATACAGTACGGTACAGTACAGTACAGTGGAGTACAGTACAGTACAGTACAGTGGAGTACAGTACAGTACAGTGGAATACAGTACAGTGCAGTACAGTACAGTACAGTACAGTGGAGTACAGTGCAGTACAGTACAGTGGAATACAGTACAGTACAGTGGAATACAGTACGGTACAGTAAAGTACAGTACAGTGGAATACAGTACGGTACAGTACAGTGGAATACAGTACTCCACTGTACTGTACTGTACTCAACTGTACTCAACTGTACTGTACTGTACTCCACTGTACTGTACTGTACTCCACTGTACTATACTGTACTCCACTGTACTGTACTGTACTGTACCGTACTCCACTGTACTGTGCTGTACTCCACTGTACTGTACTGTACTGTACTGTACTGTACTGTACTGTACTGTACTGTACTGTACTGTACTGTACTGTACTGTACTGTACTGTACTCCACTGTACTGTACTGTACCGTACTCCACTGCACTGTACTGTACTGTACCGTACTCCACTGTACTGTGCTGTACTCCACTGTACTGTACTGTACTCCACTGTGCTGTACTGTACTGTACTCCACTGTACTGTACTGTACTCCACTGTACTGTACCGTACTCCACTGTACTGTACTGTGCTGTACTGTACTGTACTGTACTGTACTGTACTGTACTGTACTGTACTGTACTGTACTGTACTGTACTGTACTGTATTCCTGTATGTATAGTGCAGCAGCACAGACAGACACTGGAGCATACAATTTTCCCCTTGAGAAAAAAACCCTAAATAAAACATTACGATACAAAAACGAATGGTAAATGAATGAACCATATGAATAAAAGTTTTTTTTAAACTTAATTAAAACAATTACAAGTGACGAGAAAATACTATAATTGTCCGTAGAAAATGACTGACTTACATGCACTCCCGATGGACAGGAAGCAAACACAGGGGTGATATCCCAACAGGAAGTCCCCCTTAGTCCCGCCTCCTACATTGTGCAAGTGAAGAATAGTTGATGCGTTCTGTCAACTATCACAGTGGTTTTATTTAAAAAAGTTATGTACGTAATGCAATGATTGAAGATTGAAGAGGTTCAATTTTGTTTTCCTTTTTAACTAGATACTATGAAGTGACAGGAGGGTTCGACCTCCTTCCAAAGGCACTACACGAAAAAGTCAACGCTTCTGTTCATCTCAACACCACAGTCAAGCGCATTGATTATTCAATATTCGGTGGCGTCAGAGTGCACGCTGACAAAGGCACATGGTTTGAGATATTACAGGCAGACTTTGTCCTGGTAACTGCCACTGCCAAGGCCACCCGCTTCATTGACTTCCAGCCTCCTTTGCCTCTCAAGAAGACGCACGCCATGCGTCAGGTTCACTATGACAGCGCCACCAAGATTTTCCTCACCTTCAAGGAGAAGTTCTGGGAGAAGGATGGAATCCGCGGTGGAAGAAGCATCACTGACCTGCCTATTCGCTTCATCTACTACCCCAGTCATAGTTTCGACAACAAGGAGATCGGTGTCCTCCTGGCTTCTTACACTTGGTCCGATGACTCCTACCTCTTCCTGGGGATGAGTGACGAAGAGCTGAAAGAAATGGCTCTGAGTTCTTTGATGAAGATCCATGGAAATGAAATCAAAGATCTGTGCACAGGCGTGGTGGTGAAGAAGTGGAGTCAAGACCAATACAGCCTGGGTGCTTTCGCTCTCTTCACCCCCTTCCAGCACGAAGAGTTTTCTGCTGAGCTGTTCGCCAACGTGGGCAGGGTTCACTTTGCTGGAGAACATACAGCGCTGCCTCACGCCTGGATAGAAACAGCCGTGAAATCAGCCATAAGAGCCGCCAGGAACATCCATAATGCAGTGGTAGGTTTAATGGTGTATTATAGGGGTCTTAAAAAGGGGTTCGGGTCTTCAGAGTTACTGCGGGCAAATCTTTGTTTGATAGGATTATACATAAAAATGTATAACTCAAAACAATGCAATTACTGAAGAAAATGCCAGTAGGCCTACTATATTCAGTCTCTGTTTGTTACAGGATACGTCAACTTATTATTATTATTATTATTATTATTATTATTATTATTATCCTGCCACCCTAATAGACAGCGCAACACCCTGTCCTTTGTCCGCCTTCTCCTACCAAACCACACCGTTTGCACACATCTCACCAACTGTACAAATATTACTTTTGTCAGACACACTGTTATTGCGCAACATTTTGCTGTGATGCAAATTACATCACAAAGGGGAGGTGCCGGGGAATGATGCCCGGCACCTACCCTTTTCACTGCACACACACACACACACACACACATACACACACACACGTGCGCACACACATACACAGGCCACAGTACAGTACAGCGGAGTACAGTACAGTACAGTAGAGTAGAGTGGAGTACAGTGGAGTACAGTACAGTAGAGTAGAGTGGAGTACAGTACAGTACAGCGGAGTACAGTACAGTACAGTGGCATACAGTACAGTACAGTACAGTACAGTACAGTACAGTACAGTACAGTACAGTACAGTACAGTACAGTACAGTACAGAGCAGACAAAGAGGAGTGGAGTGGAGTACAGTACAGTAGAGTGGAGTACAGTACAGTGGAGTACATTAGAGTACAGTACAGTGGAGTACAGTACAGTACAGTACAGCGGAGTACAGTACAGTACAATGGCATACAGTACAGTACAGTACAGTACAGTACAGTACAGTACAGTACAGTACAGTACAGTACAGTACAGTACAGTACAGTACAGTACAGTACAGTACAGTACAGTACAGACAAGAGCAGACCAGAGGAGTACAGCACAGTACAGAACAGAACAGAACAGAACAGAGGAGTACAGCACAGTACAGTACAGTACAGTACAGTACAGTACAGTACAGTACAGTACAGTACAGTACAGTACAGTACAGTACAGTACAGTACAGTGGAGTACAGTACAGTAAAGCGTAGTACAGTACAGTACAGTACAGTACAGTACAGTACAGTACAGTACAGTACAGTACAGTACAGTACAGTACAGTACAGTACAGTACAGTACAGTGGAATACAGTACAGAAGAGAGCAGACTAGAGGAGCACAGTACAGAGCAGAACAGAGGAGTACAGTACAGTACAGTACAGTACAGTGGACTACAGTACAGTACAGCGGAGTACAGTGGAATACAGTACAGTAAAGTGGAATACAGTACAGTACAGTGGAGTACAGTGGAGTGGAGTAGAGGACAGTGCAAAGGACTACAGTATACTATTCCCGCTAGGTTGCCACATTTATGACATCCAAGCAACTGGAGTACAGTACAGTACAGTACAGTACAGTACAGTACAGTACAGTACAGTACAGTACAGTACAGTACAGTACAGCACAGTATGCTACAGTACAGTACAGTACAGTGGAGTACAGTACAGTGGAGTACAGCACAGTATGCTACAGTACAGTAAAGTACAGAGCAGAGCAGAGCAGAGCAGAACAGAACAGAGGAGTACAGTACAGTGGAGTACAGTACAGTACAGTGGAGTACAGCACAGTATGCTACAGTACAGTACAGTACAGTACAGTACAGTACAGTACAGTACAGTACAGTACAGTACAGTACAGTACAGTACAGCACAGTATGCTACAGTACAGTACAGTACAGTACAGTACAGTACAGTACAGTGGAGTACAGCACAGTATGCTACAGTACAGTACGGTAGTACAGTACAGTACAGTACAGTACAGTACAGTACAGTACAGTACAGTACAGTACAGTACAGTACAGTACAGTACAGTACAGTACAGTACCGTACCGTACAGAGCAGAACAGAGGAGTACAGTACAGTACAGTACAGCACAGTATGCTACAGTACAGTACAGTACAGTACAGTACAGTACAGTACAGTACAGTACAGTACAGTACAGTACAGTGGAGTACAGCACAGTATGCTACAGTACAGTACGGTAGTACAGTACAGTACAGTACAGTACAGTACAGTACAGTACAGTACAGTGGAGTACAGCACAGTATGCTACAGTACAGTACGGTAGTACAGTACAGTACAGTACAGTACAGTACAGTACAGTACAGTACAGTACAGTACAGTGGAATACAGTACATTACAGTGGAGTACAGTAGAGTAGAGTGGAGTACAGTACAGTAGAGTGGAGTACAGTACAGTGGCGTACAGTAGAGTACAGTACAGTGGAGTACAGTACAGTACAGTGGCATACAGTACAGTACAGTACAGTACAGTACAGTACAGTACAGTACAGTACAGTACAGTACAGTACAGTACAGTACAGTACAGTGCAGTACAGTACAGTACAGTGGAATACAGTACAGTACAGTACAGTACAGTACAGTACAGTACAGTACAGTACAGTACAGTACAGTACAGTACAGTACAGACAAGAGCAGACCAGAGGAGTAGAGCACAGTACAGTACAGTACAGTACAGTACAGTACAGTACAGTACAGTACAGTACAGTACAGTACAGTACAGAACAGAACAGAACAGAACAGAACAGAGGAGTACAGCACAGTGGAGTACAGCACAGTACAGTACAGTACAGTACAGTACAGTACAGTACAGTACAGTACAGTACAGCGGAGTACAGTACAGTAAAGCGGAGTACAGTACAGTACAGTACAGTACAGTACAGTACAGAAGAGAGCAGACTAGAGGAGCACAGTACAGTACAGAGCAGAACAGAGGAGTACAGCACAGTGGAGTACAGTACAGTACAGTACAGTACAGTACAGTACAGTACAGTACAGTACAGTACAGTACAGTACAGTACAGTACAGCGGACTACAGTACAGTACAGCGGAGTACAGTGTAATACAGTACAGTACAGTGGAATACAGTACAGTACAGTGGAGTACAGTACAGTACAGTGGAGTACAGTGGAGTGGAGTAGAGGACAGTGCAAAGGACTACAGTATACTATTCCCGCTAGGTTGCCACATTTATGACATCCACACAACTGGAGTACAGTACAGTACAGTACAGTACAGTACAGTACAGTACAGTACAGTACAGTACAGTACAGTACAGTACAGTACAGTACAGTACAGTACAGTACAGTGGAATACAGTACAGCACAGTGGAGTACAGTACAGTAGAGTAGAGTAGAGTGGAGTACAGTACAGTAGAGTGGAGTACAGTACAGTGGAGTACATTATAGTACAGTACAGTGGAGTACAGTAGAGTACAGCGGAGTACAGTACAGTACAGTACAGTGCAGTACAGTACAGTACAGTACAGTACAGTACAGTACAGTACAGTACAGTACAGTGGAATACAGTACAGTACAGTACAGTACAGTACAGTACAGTACAGTACAGTACAGTACAGTACAGTACAGACAAGAGCAGACAAGAGCAGACCAGAGGAGTAGAGCATAGTACAGTACAGTACAGTACAGTACAGTACAGTACAGTACAGTACAGTACAGTACAGTACAGTACAGAGCAGAACAGAACAGAACAGAACAGAACAGAACAGAACAGAACAGTACAGTACAGTACAGTACAGTACAGTACAGTACAGTGCAGTGCAGTGCAGTGCAGTGCAGTACAGTGGAGTACAGTACAGTACAGCAGAGTACAGTACAGTAAAGCGGAGTACAGTACAGTACAGTACAGTACAGTACAGTACAGTACAGTACAGTACAGTACAGTACAGTACAGTACGGTACAGTACAGTGGAATACAGTACAGAAGAGAGCAGACTAGAGGAGCACAGTACAGAGCAGAACAGAGGAGTACAGCACAGTGGAGTACAGTACAGTGGAGTACAGTACAGTACAGTACAGTACAGTACAGTACAGTACAGTACAGTACAGTACAGTACAGTACAGTACAGTACAGTACAGCGGACTACAGTACAGTACAGCAGAGTACAGTGTAATACAGTACAGTACAGTGGCGTACAGTACAGTACAGTACAGTGGAGTACAGTGGAGTGGAGTAGAGGACAGTGCAAAGGACTACAGTATACTATTCCCGCTAGGTTGCCACATTTATGACATCCAAGCAACTGGAGTACAGTAGAGTACAGTAGAGGCCACATTTATGACATCCAAGCAACTGGAGTACAGTAGAGTACAGTAGAGTAGAGTACAGTACAGTACAGTACAGACAAGAGCAGACCAGAGGAGCACAACACAGTACAGTACAGTACAGTACAGTACAGAACAGAACAGAACAGAACAGAACAGAGGAGTACAGCACAGTGGAGTACAGTACAGTACAGTACAGTACAGTACAGTACAGTACAGTACAGTACAGTACAGTACAGTACAGTACAGTACAGTACAGTACAGTACAGCGGAGTACAGTACAGTAAAGCGGAGTACAGTACAGTACAGTACAGTACAGTACAGTACAGTACAGTACAGTACAGTACAGTACAGTACAGTACAGTGGAATACAGTACAGAAGAGAGCAGACTAGAGAGCACAGTACAGTACAGAGCAGAACAGAGGAGTACAGCACAGCACAGCACAGTACAGTACAGTACAGTACAGTACAGTACAGTACAGTACAGTACAGTACAGTACAGTACAGTACAGTACAGTACAGTACAGTACAGCGGACTACAGTACAGCGGAGTACAGTGTAATACAGTACAGTACAGTGGAATACAGTACAGTACAGTGGAGTACAGTACAGTACAGTGGAGTACAGTGGAGTGGAGTAGAGGACAGTGCAAAGGACTACAGTATACTATTCCCGCTAGGTTGCCACATTTATGACATCCAAGCAACTGGAGTACAGTAGAGTACAGTAGAGGCCACATGCAGTACAGCACAGTGGAGTACAGTACAGTACAGTACAGTACAGTAGAGTGGAGTACAGTACAGTAGAGTGGAGTACATTATAGTACAGTACAGTGGAGTACAGTAGAGTACAGCACAGTACAGTACAGTACAGTGGAGTACAGTACAGTACAGTACAGTACAGTACAGTACAGTACAGTACAGTACAGTACAGTACAGTACAGTACAGTACAGTACAGTACAGTACAGACAAGAGCAGACAAGAGCAGACCAGAGGAGTAGAGAACAGTACAGTACAGTACAGTACAGTACAGTACAGTGGAGTACAGTACAGTACAGCGGAGTACAGTACAGTAAAGCGGAGTACAGTACAGTACAGTACAGTACAGTACAGTACAGTACAGTACAGTACAGTACAGTACAGTACAGTACAGTACAGTGGAATACAGTACAGAAGAGAGCAGACTAGAGGAGCACAGTACAGAGCAGAACAGAGGAGTACAGCACAGTACAGTACAGTACAGTACAGTACAGTACAGTACAGTACAGTACAGTACAGTACAGTACAGTACAGTACAGTACAGTACAGTACAGCGGAGTACAGTGTAATACAGTACAGTGGAGTACAGTACAGTACAGTGGAGTACAGTGGAGTGGAGTAGAGGACAGTGCAAAGGACTACAGTATACTATTCCCGCTAGGTTGCCACATTTATGACATCCAAGCAACTGGAGTACAGTAGAGTACAGTAGAGTAGAGTACAGTACAGTACAGTACAGACAAGAGCAGACCAGAGGAGCACAACACAGTACAGTACAGTACAGTACAGTACAGAGCAGAGCAGAACAGAGGAGTACAGCACAGTACAGTACAGTACAGTACAGTACAGTACAGTACAGTACAGTACAGTACAGTACAGTACAGTACAGTACAGTACAGTACAGTACAGTACAGAGCAGAACAGAGGAGAACAGAGGAGTACAGCACAGTACAATACAGTACAGTACAGTACAGAGCAGAACAGAGGAGTACAGTACAGTACAGTACAGTACAGTACAGTACAGTACAGTACAGTACAGTACAGTACAGTACAGTACAGTACAGTACAGTACAGTGCAGAGCAGAGCAGAGCAGAACAGAACAGAGGAGTACAGTACAGTACTTTACAGTACAGTACAGTACAGTACAGTACAGTACAGTACAGTACAGTACAGTACAGTACAGTACAGTACAGTACAGTACAGTGGAGTACAGCACAGTATGCTACAGTACAGTACGGTAGTACAGTACAGTACAGTACAGTACAGTACAGTACAGTACAGTACAGTACAGTACAGTACAGTGGAGTACAGCACAGTATGCTACAGTACAGTACGGTAGTACAGTACAGTACAGTACAGTACAGTACAGTACAGTACAGTACGGTAGTACAGTACAGTACAGTACAGTACAGTACAGTACAGTACAGTACAGTACAGAGCAGAACAGAGGAGTACAGCACAGTACAGTACAGTACAGTACAGTACAGTACAGTACAGTACAGTACAGAGCAGAGCAGAGCAGAACAGAACAGAACAGAGGAGTACAGTACAGTACAGTGGAGTACAGTACAGTACAGTGGAGTACAGCACAGTATGCTACAGTACAGTACGGTAGTACAGTACAGTACAGTACATTACAGTACAGTGGAGTACAGCACAGTATGCTACAGTACAGTACGGTAGTACAGTACAGTACAGTACAGTACAGTACAGTACAGTACAGTACAGTACAGTACAGTACAGTACAGTATGCTACAGTACAGTACGGTAGTACAGTACAGTACAGTACAGTACAGTACAGTACAGTACAGTACAGTGGAGTACAGTGGAGTACAGTACAGTACAGTGGAGTACAGTACAGTACAGTACAGTACAGTACAGTACAGTACAGTACAGTACAGTACAGTACAGTACAGTACAGTACAGTACAGTACAGTACAGTACAGTACAGTACAGTACAGTGGAGTACAGTGGAGTACAGTACAGTACAGTGGAGTACAGTACAGTACAGTACAGTACAGTACAGTACAGTACAGTACAGTACAGTGGAGTACAGTACAGTACAGTACAGTACAGTACAGTACAGTACAGTACAGTACAGTACAGTACAGTACAGTACAGTACAGTGCAGAGCAGAGCAGAGCAGAGCAGAACAGAACAGAGGAGTACAGTACAGTACTTTACAGTACAGTACAGTACAGTACAGTACAGTACAGTACAGTACAGTACAGTACAGTGGAGTACAGCACAGTATGCTACAGTACAGTACGGTAGTACAGTACAGTACAGTACAGTACAGTACAGTACAGTACAGTACAGTACAGTACAGTGGAGTACAGCACAGTATGCTACAGTACAGTACGGTAGTACAGTACAGTACAGTACAGTACAGTACAGTACAGTACAGTACAGTACAGTACAGTACAGTACAGTACGGTAGTACAGTACAGTACAGTACAGTACAGTACAGTACAGTACAGAGCAGAACAGAGGAGTACAGCACAGTACAGTACAGTACAGTACAGTACAGTACAGTACAGTACAGTACAGTACAGTACAGTACAGAGCAGAGCAGAGCAGAGCAGAACAGAACAGAACAGAGGAGTACAGTACAGTACAGTGGAGTACAGTACAGTACAGTGGAGTACAGCACAGTATGCTACAGTACAGTACGGTAGTACAGTACAGTACAGTACAGTACAGTACAGTACAGTACAGTATGCTACAGTACAGTACGGTAGTACAGTACAGTACAGTACAGTACAGTACAGTGGAGTACAGTGGAGTACAGTGGAGTACAGTACAGTACAGTACAGTACAGTACAGTACAGTACAGTGGAGTACAGTACAGTACAGTACAGTACAGTGGAGTACAGTGGAGTACAGTACAGTACAGTACAGTACAGTACAGTACAGTACAGTACAGTACAGTACAGTACAGTACAGTACAGTACAGTACAGTGGAGTACAGTGGAGTACAGTACAGTACAGTACAGTACAGTACAGTACAGTACAGTACAGTACAGTACAGTACAGTACAGTACAGTACAGTACAGTACAGTGGAGTGGAGTGGAGTAGAGGACAGTGCAAAGGACTACAGTATACTATTCCGGCTAGGTTGCCACATTTACGACATCCAAGCAACTTGGTATATAGAAACATTGCCACTTGCCATGCTTGCTTTTAGATGGAAATAAAAACAAGCAAAACAAACAATAGGGCCACTCAACCAGGTTGCCAAGTTTGCCCTTTCCAACCAACTGGTTATGAAAACATCATGGGTTGCCATGTTTGCTTTTCCAAGTAAAAAACAAAAACAGTATCGACTATCGCCCTCCCGCTACAGTACAGTACAGTACAGTACAGTACAGTACAGTACAGTACAGTACAGTACAGTACAGTACAGTACAGTACAGTACAGTACAGTACAGTACAGAGCAGAACAGAGGAGTACAGCACAGTGGAGTACAGTACAGTACAGTACAGTACAGTACAGTACAGTACAGTACAGTACAGTACAGTACAGTACAGTACAGTACAGAGCAGAGCAGAACAGAACAGAACAGAACAGAACAGAACAGAACAGAGGAGTACAGTACAGTACAGTACAGTACAGTACAGTACAGTACAGTACAGTACAGTACAGTACAGTACAGTACAGTACAGTACAGTACAGTACAGTACAGTGGAGTACAGTACAGAACAGTGGAGTGGAGTGGAGAAGAGGACAGTGCAAAGGACTACAGTATACTATTCCGGCTAGGTTGCCACATTTACGACATCCAAGCAACTTGGTATATAGAAACATTGCCACTTGCCATGCTTGCTTTTAGATGGAAATAAAAAGCAAGCAAAACAAACAATAGGGCCACTCAACCAGGTTGCCAAGTTTGCCCTTTCCAACCAACTGGATATATGAAAACCTCATGGGTTGCCATGTTTGCTTTTCCAAGTAAAAAACAAAAACAGTATCGACTATCGCCCTCCCGCTATTGTCTTCTTCCCATTTGCGACGCGTGACGCTAGGATGAGCGGGCCGAAGGCCCGTGAAATTCTAGTTATTATTATTATTAAGGAGTGGACCAGAGCTATAGGTATAGCTATCAGTTTACTGTCAAACACAATCCACTGGCTGAGTCTGAGACGGTTTTTATGTTTTTTGTTGTCTGCTGTTGCATTAATCATCGCAATGGAGATTTGGCCTGTACCCCCTGGAGGCTGGTCGCAACCGTGGAATGCAGATCTAGATGTTCAGAACATTTGTGACGTTGTGAGTATAGATATAATATGACAGGATCAACTGTTATTTCATTGTTAGAATGACATGATCGCCAAATGAGGCTAGGCTACAAAACAGTTTTTGACCAGGTGTATTGTTTAATCGCATAATGTACAGATGGAGTATAAAACGGAGAAGAAAACGTGGAAGAACTACAACGTTTTCCAAGCCATTTTCTACAGGACCCAGATTGTAGCTGGAACAAACTACCTCATCAAGGTAATGGACAATAGCCTCTTAAACTCAATACATTGGGGGGAAACTCAGAATCAGAGTAAATTCCAGTGGTGGAAAAAGTACTTACTAGTACTTACTATAGTTACTTAAATAAAAGTATCAGTACTGCAATGTAAAAGTAACTTAAGTCAAAAGTAAACATTTTAGTAAACAACAGTATTGGCATTAAAATATACTTAAAGTACCAAAAGTAAAAGTATGCAGAATGTCCCATTTGGCATTTCACAAGGTATCATACAGTAGCCTATATATAAAATAAAATAGCAGATCTACAAGCTCACAATTCATTGATGCCTTGTGACTTGTAGATCATGCTATTTGTTTTTAAATCATTATTAAAGTAAAGCTAAACTAAATATTTGCCTCTGATAGTAGTAGTGGAGTAGAAGTAAACGTATTACATTGGAAACACTCAAGTACAATTCTTAGATTTACTGAAGTAAAGTAATGGAGTAAATGTACTTACTTTCCACCACTGTGTAATTCTCTAGTTGAGAATATAATATAATATAATTATTTTATTAGTCCTGTCCATTCATGTTGAATTTCCCATGGACATTTGATTGCCATTTTGGGGCGTCTGCTAGGTCTGCTATTTTTGAAAAATCGTGAAAATAATAAATTTCAGAAAACTGGAGGATTTAGAAGATTTTTTTTAAATTTCGAGGTCAGGCCTAAATGGGTTAAAATTATGGAGAATACACAAGTCAAAGAGCTGGAGCCCAACAGCATAATATTGATTGATTGATTGATTGATTGGTTGATTGATTGATTGATTGATTGATTGATTGATTGATTGATTGATTGATTGATTGAATAATTTATTGACTTGGTCCAAAAGGTTATTACCGAAATAAGTCCTTGCGGTCTTGTTTTCATTCAGGTCCTGGGTATTCATTTCATAATCATGACATGAAAAATAACTAAAATAATCCAATCATAATAAAAAGTAATAAAAATTGAAATATGTACAGGTTGGGGGGGAAAAGAAGGGGTTATAAAGAGGTGGGGCCGTGGTGGGGTAGTCACTTGACTAAGGGGAGGAGCAATCATTTCCTCTCCCTTTGTTCTATACAGGGACACATTGTTAATACAAATTGTATTCTTTCCTGTATCTCTCCTGTAGGTTCATGTTGGTGGAGCAGATTACGTTCACATCCTTGTGAACGTAACGTTTTACAGTTTGTATGTGAGCCTGGAAGGTGTCCAGACGGGCAAGACCCGCGACGACCCCTTGGTACCTTTTCCCCCAAATTGAGTTGAAAGTTTCAACTCCAGTGCTTATGAATCACTTCTCATATTCCTCTATATCTGGATATGAACCACTTCTCATATTCCTCTATATCTGGATATGAATCACTTCTCATATTCCTCTATATCTGGATATGAACCACTTCTCATATTCCTCTATATCTGGATATGAATCACTTCTCATATTCCTCTATATCTGGATATGAACCACTTCTCATATTCCTCTATATCTGGATATGAATCACTTCTCATATTCCTCTATATCTGGATATGAACCACTTCTCATATTCCTCTATATCTAGATCTTTCTGTTACATTATTCAGCCATGTTAACTTTGAATCTCTTTCCATACAAGGTTTTACTGTCACTGATGAAAATATGTCTATATCATATAATAGTAGGATAAACTGTTTTGTTATAAAGCATCCTATAAGAACAATGTGTCATTGATGGTTCTAATTTAACCATTTTGATGGGAGTACTTTTGATCAATAACTAAATAATGTAAGTCCGGACCAAAACCCTTAAAACTATAATGTATCCAGACAACCAGAAAAATGTATACTATAGTTATATAACCCCAAAGAAATAATCTTAATAGTTTAGTACTATAGAAATATAGGACTGTCAGTTTAAGACAGTAAGAACCTTAGAAGGGAACCAAATGATCAAATGAATCAGTATATATACAGTATATATATATATATATATATATACCCGGGGTGTTTGGTGTCAGTATTTGGTGTCATGACCACAGCCTCTACAGTGGACAAATGTTACTGTTACTGCTTTGCCACTGAGACCCATTTTCCACCAGTTGGTTCAGTTCAGTTCTTTTTGGTTCTTAGTCCATGAGCCAGAGCTCCAAAATTGGAACGTTAATTATGAATTGAGTGGGTAAAACCATACCCCAGTTGATTACTTACACGAGGGCAATGATTTATTGGATTTTAAATGTATTTTCTTTAAATATGCAAATGAGATATTATATAGAAAAATATGCAAAAAATAGAAAATATGAAAGCTGCTATTGTGGAAGGGTTATCATATATCAATTTGATCCTATAAACAATACCTAATATAGGTATGGTGGAAAAGGGGTCTGTCTGAGTGTGCTTCTGCCCCTACCACTTGCCTTGCAGCTCTTATTCCCCAATCCCCCTCAGCCAGTCTCCTATACTCTCCCTTCTACCTCTGAGTCCAAGACCTGTGAGGACCAGCTGAGCCTGGTTGGGTGATGAGCTCCTGAGACGAGACTGTGTGTTTCTCTGTGTTCGTGCTGGTTCATAAGTCTATGTCAGGTTCTCTGTTACGTTTTCCAGTGATTTGTTATGAGTTCAGTTTGGAGTGTTTTAAATTGTTTCATTGTTACTTTGTATTAGTAAATGTAGTTTTTGATTCTCATCTCCTTTGTTTGTCTGAGTTCCTGCATTTGGGTCCTACAACACCTGCAAACCGGGACAGTTTGGTACAAGCCTCTATTGCTGAAGCTGTGAGCTGTGGTCAGAAGGTCTAACGCCAGGGCTCCACCGGACGCGTTGCGTTGCGTCTCCGTCGCGTCGCGTCAAAAAACGCACCGGTTCAATTGTAACGCCAGGGCTCCACCGGACGCGTTGCGTTGCGTCTCCGTCGCGTCAAAAAACGCACCGGTTCAATTTTAATGCACGCGTCGCGTCTCCGTCAACGCGGGCAGTGGAGCCACCCTTCATTGATTAAAAAGGGAACATTCCCTGACGGTGACGGAGACGCGACGCTGACGCGCCCGGTGGAGCCCGGCCGTTAGGTGCCTCAATGGGCGATGGCCTTCGAACACCCTGGTAGACAGCTGTGGTCAGGGAAGCCATCATAAATGTATATTGATGATGTCAGTCATCTACATATATATATTTTTTAAAACATTTTTATTTCATTTTAAGATGAAAGGGATAGATACAGGCATACAAAAAAATGCACATACAACTTAAATTCAGATTCTTTGCCAAATACAGTAACTGGCTCGCCCCCTTGCCTCATTTATAAAAGCCTACCCCCAGACCCCAGCAAAAAAAAGGGAAACATATAGTAATAATAATTATAATGATAACAATTAAATACAACATAAAACTATATATTTAACAAAATTGTAAATGATAAATACAAAAATAATCCCTCCCAACCCACCCCGTGAAAAGCCTGAAAATAAAAAGACATTAGCAAAGATTTCAACAGTCATCTACATATTTGACAAATTTGAGTATACAATATACACGGAGGACAGATCAAATGTTATTTCTGGGGTTTTTCAGCTACAAACTGTAAAATGTAATGTCCAAACTGGTCAAAAGTTTGAGTTTGTTTAAAGTTAGAGTGTGAAGTGATGCAGTGACTGCTGAGTACTGATCATTTCATATAACTTGTAATGTGAAGTATTTTCCAGCAGGTAGCAGTATCACTTAATAATGTATCACTTAATGCATATTGACATGTATGACACTATGTTCCCATTTTCCCTGCAGAGGGAGTACTCATCCTTAATTTACGAAAATAGGTTATCTTTCTACAGGATTCAGAATGCCTTAGGTGCCTACATATTTAACACATTTGAGTATACACTCTACACAGAGGACAGTGTTTTCAGCTACAAACTGTAAAATTAAATGTCCAAACTGTTCCAGCACAGCTGCTCATAAAACAAGATAAAATTGTTTTGAGTTTGTGTGTGAAGTGATGCAGTGGGTGCCCATTAAATTTACATTGCACCCATAACATTGCAACATGTAACACCCTGGATTAATAGATACAAATGAAATATCCACTCCTGATCATTTCATATAACATGTAAGGTGAAGCATTTTCCAGCAGGTAGCAGCATCACTTTATAATGCATCTCAGTGTTGACGTGTATGCCACTGTTCCCATGTTTACCCTGCAGAGGGAGTACTCATCCTTAATATTGTCTTAGAAAATGTAATCGCGTCCAACAGGCAATTGACTTGTGAAAATAAGTTATTTTTCTATATGATAAAATGGGAAGGTAAAATACTGAACTTGAAATTAAAAGTGATATTGTTGAACGAAAGAAAGAAAGAAAGAAAGAAAGAAAGAAGGAAGGAAGGAAGGAAGGAAAGAAGGAAGGAAAGAACTTGGCCCACCATGAGCCACCAGAACAGCTTCAAAATATCTGTGGAGACCACTCTTTCAGGGTAGAAGTGTTGCATCATAAAAACTTCGATTGACTCACCCAGGCTGATCATGTCATTGAGATTCTCAATGAGGAAGAGTTGTTTTTCCTTACATAACACTAATGGATGAGCATCATGGCCATTGAATGTGTGCAGGTGTCACTTTAGTCACTAGTGTGAGTTCTGTAGTCTTTGTGACTGACGTGACTTTTCTCATGCCATTTTGATCCAAAGTCAATTAAGTCAACTAACTGGGCCCAATTATGCCATAGAAAGAAATATACATCATACTGTACACTGTACAGTACACCTGTGTGGAAGCATTCACATCCATATTGGACAACAGTTACTAATAGTACAGTAATGATTCAAGTAGTTCACTTTTCTTTTGGCATTTTTGTGTAGTTAACTAAACAACATAACGTTTGGCCATACTTTTTTCTTTTTTGTATTTTACTATTGCTTCTCTACTGCACTTGAACCCCCTTTGACCAGCCTCGCCTCCTTCTCTTTCATTATCATTGTCAAGACATGCCCAGAGACGCCATTTCTCAGGTTAGAATCGTATTATCTGTTAATGATCAAAGCAGTTGTTGCATCATACCCTTTGAGAGGTCTGGCTAACCGAGGCTTTGTGAGCTGGATAAGAGCATGAGGGAAGAAGCCAGAGGTCGCAATAGTTAACAATGTATTTTACATAAAACATAAATACATGCCACTGCAACAGAACTCAGCTAGACAATTGGTCTTCCTCGATACAATGCAAAGTACACCATCAAAGAACAGATATTTAACCACACAAGAGTAGGGAATATGTACTATCACATGAAGGCTTTCGCCCAGTACTACTGCAGTAGCCTACTGAGTAGTTTTACTACACAATAAATCATTTATTGCATCCTTTATTGTGACAGAGGTTTGTTGAATCATAGATGTATGTTTTGTATGCAACACCTGAGATCAAGAGAGATTCACAGCAGAAACCTGTGCTTGCACGTCGCATTACAATCGGTGTGCATGTGTACGTGTGTGCATGTGTGCGTGTGCACGTAGTATGGTTCTAAAATAGTTGCTTGTGCTACTGACTGAGGGGCAAGATTATTATGTCACTGGGCAATTCTAGTTTTATTAGTACACGTTGATCAGATATTTTCACTATTCCTTGTACAACAAAGTATAGGGCTTAATTGAGTATACTGTATGTAGGGCTTAAGTACACTATTGTAAGAACACTAGCCCTTACTACCCTAGTATTGTGTGTTTACAACTGCCACTGCTGGCAGCAATAACCCTAATATTGCTGCAGCTTTGCACTTATTTTGTGTCGTATATTTGCTTTCTTTCTTTCTTTCTTTCTTTTTTTAACTTTTATGCAGCACACTGCTGGATATTTGCTCAACAGAATTCCACTATTCTCTGCATTGGAATGGCATTTACAATCTATCATTGTGCTCCACTTGAACCCAAGCTTGAACATGATCAATCACTGGTACCTGCAGTGTCAGCAACTTCTCAGCGAAGGAGATTATATAACGGCCTGAAGGGCCTCGTAGCGATTGGAGCCGGGGCTCCATAGGGGGCGGAGAAAAACACACTATAGCGCAGAATGTTCATTGTTGATTTTAATTAAAGTGCCTTTCACTCTTCCACCACTGCCTGATGGGCATTTTACTGACGGGCGCCTATGGGTAAGGCTTGGTACTATCAGTGGCAGGCCCAGACAACGCACCCTCGCCTATGGGTAAGGCTTGGTACTATCAGTGGCAGGCCCAGACAACGCACCCTCGCCTAACCTGAAAGAAGGATGGTTGAACTTGAAGGAAAATGATCTTGGCTCTGGAGGGGTTTGGGGTGGCCGTACAGTACAGTAGGTGCTGTTGGAACCTGTATGCTTGTAAATATACTGTAGGTGTGGCATTATATGAACACTTATCAAGGAATCTTTATATTTTTAACAGTATAAAAGGTCTCAGTATGATTGTGTGTGAAGGTAACCAAATGGACAAGCAAGCAAGGTCATTTTGCTTACATTTGCACACAGAATTACAGGATTTTTGTAAACATTATCACTAGTGCACGCGGCACACGCATGTGTGTGAGTGCGAGTGCAGGGTTGTGATGTGTCTTGTGCAGTAGTAAAAGTCTCCACCTGCTTGCAATCCTCTCCTCACAGCTTGCTGCTGCGCTGCCAGTCAGCGGGGACGTTTTGCCTTGCCAGCACCACACAGACATCCCTCCTCCAGCCAACCACTGCACTGAAACGTTGTAGGTTAGTCTGAGAAGACATACTGTAAAGGGAGAGAGCATCCTGACTAAAAAGCAACGAGACAGCAGGGTGTGCACTGTGGATACTAACAGAGAAACCAGCAGCTGCCTGCAGCTAGGGAGGGTGCTGTTTATACTGGGGCCCTCCACTGGAAAACACAGTCACGGGCTGTTAAGCTGTGCCACTTTAGCCCTCCACTGCTGGTGATGATCCCAGCTAGGACAGGTGTGCGTTATGTAAGCTAACCACATTTGAACACTGATGGATTAAAACATGCATTTATGCATGTACATACAGTATCTGTACATGGTAGCAAGCAAAGGGACAAAACACAATAAAGCTTGAGAGCTTACTTACATTGAGGTCCGTTTAGTGCAAATGTGTGTGCAAACTGAGGGGGGGGGGGGGGGGGGGGGTAGGTATCAATGCATTCATACAATTTCCAACTATAACATAGCACAAAAATACACCATAGTTACTGTAAATGGAACATGCTACAAATCAATGAATTGAACATGGTGGACCCTATTGTAAACAAGTGTAATGCTTAATTGGGTCGTCCACTCACAGTTAACAGCCTTTGTATTGAGTTTGTGCTTGAAATGTACTGTAATTCTGCAAACTGTTAATACATATTTCAATCAATCAATCAATCAACAATGGTCTGGTTACAGCCATCTCTTTATGGAGGACTGAAGCTACCAATAGAAGTAATCAACTAGACGTGTATGATGATCAATAGACAGAGAGGGGGAGGGCTGAGCTAAAGAGAGGAATGGGGCGAGGTTCGAGGTGTATCACGGCCTGCGGGAGTTAACATATTTTTCTGATATAGTAGGGCCAGGTTAGTGGCCTGGGGGGCAGTCACGGCAGGTAGAGTGTAGACACAAGAGCTGTCATAAATCAATCAACAAAATGCTAATGCAAAAGAATGAGATATATAGTATGAAAAGTGTTGACATAAATGTCATAAAGCGTGAATGTCCTAAAGCAAGCGTTTGTCATTTGAAGGATGAACCGTTTGGTGTGGCCACACTACAGTCTGTGCTTATCGTGGAATGCACACTCGTTACACACCACAACTTGTTTTCCAACGGGAATAATCCCACTGTACTATAATGAACCGAAACCTTTCTTGATGTTAAGGTCAGCATCAAGACTGAACATGCACAGTTAGGGCTCTTATAGTTAATACTCAGAGAAGTGCAAGATAAACACAAAAGTATTCAAATGAACTTGCAAAGCAAAAGGTTGTCATTCGAAGGATGTACCGTTTGGTGTGGCCACACTACGGCAGTCTGTGCTTATAGTGGAATGCACACTCGTTACACACCACAACTTGTTTTCCAACGGGAATAAATGATTTCTGAACAGCATCTGTTGCACAATCGCGTCTAGATTAATCCCACTTATTGTAGCTGTACTATAATGACCGAAACCTTTCTTGATGTGAAGAAAGGTCAGCATCAAGACTGAACATGTGCAAGATAAGTGCAAGATAAACACAAAAGTATTCAAATGAACTGGCAACGCAAAAGGTTGTCATTTGAAGGATGTACAGTTTGGTGTGACCACATTTAGCCAGTTTGTGCTTACAAAAATGTCAACATGATCTACACACAGTATATGGAATGCACACTTTTATCTCGCAACACACCACAACTTGTTTTCACGCTGGCTTAAATGACTACTTAATGATATCCTTTACGTCAGGGAGTCTGAATGAACACCACAATTGTAGCTGTACTATAATGATCGAAACCTTACCTAATTTTAAGGTCAGCATCAAGACTGAACATGCACAGATAGGGCTCTTTTGAATAGTCAAAGATGCGCAGGATAGCATAAGTGTGTGAACAAAGATGCTTGTTGGCATTATGCCCAACGATTTGTGCTTATGCCTACTTCTTTTGAAGCAATTTAAGGTCTGATGGCTTGATGGTAGGGTGCAGTCATTATCTTTATTTACAACCGGTGGAGTCAAATTCAACTTCAAGTGCATTGTCACATCGCAAATGTATAAGCCTCTATGATCTGTAGTTACAAAATGGATAATAATGTGAAAAGGGAAAAACAAGCCTCTATGATCTGTAGTTACAAAAAGGATAATTATGTGAAAGGGGAAAAGTCAAATAACAGAACAACAATATCAAATATGCATAAGGTGTGTACCCCAAAACTGAGATATAATAAACAAAATCTGCATGGGAATAATGTAAAAAAAATGGCTTGTTGGTGCATGGCGGTCATCCACTTGTAAGATTTCCAAGAATAGGCTGGTCTCCTCAGGTGATGGGGCTCTCTTTAACTGAGAAAACATCCAAACGGGAAGCACGCACATCCCAAGAAAGCAGGACAAAAATATACATACAGAAAGGTCAGGGCTGTTTACCTCAAACTGGGTGAAATACAGTAGGCGTTCAGCTACTGTACTGCAGAAGCTCTCCACGGCCATGGCCTTTCAGTCTGTCTTTGAACTCCCACTTGTCCTTCTGATGGTTCTCTCTAGAAGAGGCCTGGCCAGGTATAGTCCAGGAGCTTACTGAAGCGAGACATTTGTGTACATATTGTTAATCCATATCTTCTTGTTGGGATAAATCCGAACAGTCTGTGACAGCTTGCCAAAAAAGAAGGGAAAAACAGTTGGAGTTATCATTTAGAGCCTAATATGTAAGAATGTGAGCTGATTTACAGATATATATTCATGAAGTCACCTTTAATAATATTTGTACTTACTAGACCTTACCCGTTAATATATGAACACCAAATTATGTACAGTGTGGGTAATGCGATGTAATATCACATTACCGATTGGGAGGGAATTGTCCTGTCTCGCTATAGCGCACGTAGGCTACGCTATCGCAAACATAGCGGACTTTTCCGGCAAAAAGCATGTTTTTGCAATAAATACATTTTAAAATTCCGCATTTGCGGCGCCCCCTATGGATGAAAATGGAATTGCTTTGGGCTCTCCGTTGATTAAACCACCCTCGACATGTGAACGAAATTTGGGGTGGATTGGACATTCCGTTGGTGATTTGTGTCATTTTGTGTAAAACAGGCCCCTCCCACTAACTTACAGCCGAACGATACGGACTATGACATTTATTCTGCCTGTGGTGTTTTAATCGGATAGGTCCAGAGATCATGTGTACCGTTTTTTGTGAGATTTGCACAAAAGCTGTAGGTGGAAGAGCAAAAAGTGTGTTTTGAAGAAAAGTCAAAATGGTGGAAAATCTATCCTGACGCAAATGGGTGTGGCCTATTGAGGGAAGGAATCCAGGGAAAGTGAAATTTTGATTTTACGACCTACGGTTCAAGAGTTATAAGGTGAAATGTAAAGTTGGCTGTTATAGCGCCACCATGAGGCCGACTGATGTAATTATTAATTACATTAATTGTAATAATTATTCTGAACCCCCCTCCAAGTGTTGTAACTGTAGCTCTGACGGTTTCTGAGAGAAAAATACTTGATGTGAGTTTTCGCATTTTCCCATGTAAGTGGATGGGTAATTTATGCACTAATAAATTAATTATGAATCAATAATTTGTTGAAAGTGAAAAAAGGGCTTCGTTAAGACCTCCGTGATATTATGGTCAATGCCTGTGTGAGATGTCGGAGCGATTGGTGCAGCCAGTGAGGAGCTACGGCAGTGTTTCAGAACATTCATTCAGACAGACATTTGAGTGAACTATAGTATGATGATATGATGTGATATGATGAAATCATATATTTAAAAAAAAAAAATCTCATAAATTACAAAAGCTAAATAACAGTCTACCACTACTTTGACACAGTTGGGAATCTTGTTAGCCAGGCGGTTTCTCTTTTTATAAGAATAAATAATTGACTCATGATTGCATGTTTTCAAGGATAATTGCTCTTTTATTGCAGAGGCCAGGCGTCATTTTGGGTGGCACATCCAGTATGTGGGAATCAGTGGTGGAAAAAGTACTCAATTGTTTTACTTAAGTAAAAGTACCAATACTGAAATTTAGAACTACTTCGTTACAAGTAAAAGTACGGAATTGAAAATGTACTTGAGTAAAAGTACAAAAGTATCGGCATCAAATCATATTGCAGAATGTCCCACTTCACAAGTTCAAACTGTGTACAAAATCTTTTGAAAATAGCCGATCTACAAGCTCACAATGCGTCGCGTTGCGACGCATTGTGAGCTTGTAGATCGGCTATTTTCAAATGGCCGAAATGTATAGGGTTGAAGTGGTTAATGTATGTTTTCTAATCAAAATTAAAATCTCCAAAGTAACTAGTAACTAAAGTTTTCAAATAATTGTAGTGGAGTAAAAGTACAAATTGTGACTCTGAGATGTAGTGGAGTAGAAGTAAAAGTATTGGAAATTGGAAATACTCAAGTAAAGTACAAATACCTCAAAATTGTACTTAAGTACAGTACTTAAGTAAAAGTACTTAGTTACTTTTCACCACTGGTGGGAATATGCCTCCCTACCGATAATATGCCTTACAGGAGTTACTCCTGTTGTGCTTTATGATAATATGCCTTGGCAGTCGTGCGCCCCTCCCCCTCACACAACACAATGTTGGGTCAAACCATGTGACCTCCATTGGAAATGCATTGGGCCGCTGGGCGGCCATGACACAACACCCAACGAGCACAGAGAATTGCATGAAAGGTGTGAGCTCAGCCCTTACAGGAGTCACTCCTGTTGTGCTTTTGAGCCCAGCCAAGGATCACACAAGTGCACTATATCTACTGTGAAGTCTTTGCCAAAAGCAGCAACAAGCTGAAGTTGCAGAAGCAGTAGCACAACAAAGGCAGAAGGTTTGCATCCGTGAGATTTGTCGAAGGGGAGACTCAAACTCAGGGCTGCAATTTTCCACTATTTTAGAAAATAATTAAAATTTGTTTAAAAATAAATAAACATATTTTTTAAATGGGTTGGGAAACAAATTCAAAATAGGGATACCAGGTTGAAACTTAATGTACAGTAGGCTATGTGTTCCCCACACACTGCCGTATTTGTATAGACAATTTTAATTTCACTGTAAAATGCTGTCAGTGCTGACACTGTTACAGGTATCGACTGTTTGCTATAGAGCTGTGTTTAATTGTAGTTTAATTTAATGTCTTCTCTCAACTATGACTCTAGGATAAACCATTAATTAAATCACGTCACTGACACAGTTACTGCAATTGTGTTACACATAAATACTAGACCATAGGATCTGGTATGCTATTGACTATAGAGCTTTGAAGTCCCACCCAGTTTGGTGACGTTACTGACGTACCATCCCTTTTCAAAAGAAACATACAGTAGCCTATGTGTGTCTATGGGGTATTTTTTATGTTTCATTATTCAGACTGTTAATCTGTTGTTTTCTCTGATTGTGTGCTTTGTACACTTTGGGTTTAAGATGCCTTGGGGTTGGTTCTGTATTGTGTACCTCGTGTGTGCCTTTATGCATTTATCCTATTCTGATGAGTCTTTGACTGTGGATTGTATGTCTCCAAAATCCCTTTTCACCTTGTTTAGAGTAGCAGAGGCGCCTCTAAATCAGTTTAGTAATACAACTCTTTTATGAGTGTTTTTTCATCTGTTTCAACTGACGTTTATGATGGCGTAAACCTGATGTCTTGTCATTTGTCCCAGTTGATTGGTTTATTCCTAAAAAAGAATATGGTTGTTTCACTTTGTATTATTTTTTATCTATGATGTATATTCTATATTCTATGATGTATAAGAATATTGGGTCTGTCTTCATATTTACTATGATGGACATCTGTGTATGTTTACATCTTTAAATATCGATTCTGATCATGTGACAGCAGTGTCAGGTATAAGTAGGTGTTTGTTTGTGATGTTCATTGTCCGAAACGTCATGTCCCTGTGGTGAGGAAAATAAATACTTAAAGGGGCATTCCACTCATTTTCAACATTTTAAAATGTCATTAATGTACCTTAGAGCTGTTGTGTGGAAATAATAAAAAAGTTCCCCCATTCTGTGTTTCCTAGAACTAGAGGTCTGAAAAAAATCTTTTTTCATAATTACAGTTCTAGGAAATACAAAATGGGGGGACTTTTTTATTATTTCCACACAACAGCTCTAAGGTATATTAATGACATAGTAAAATGTTGAAAATGGGTGGTTTTCCCCTTTAAGCTTTTGGAGCTCAGTCCAGTGAGCTGACTTTCTTTCTATTATTCAGATTGTTAACATTCAAAACATCCAATGTGACATTTTTCACGTAAAAACAATTCATCAAATTGGACTTTTAAAATGATGCAAAAAAACCATTGAGCATATAAAAAAATTTGATTGTATGTATTTAAAATACATCTAAATGTAACCTATAGCCTACAATTTGTGTATTTTTTTCATCTTGGGAAATATGCCTCAGCTGTAATCGGCTGTCAGTCTGCTGACCACGCAACATGTCACAAGGGCAGGTTACAACACTTTTTTTGTTGTTTTTCTTCTTTGTAATTATTTGTTCGGCCCAAAATATTGTGTTTGTTGTCATGATTTGTCACGATCCGAGTTGGCTTTGTTCGAGGCTTACAGATCTTGAAATGAATACTTTTGAAATGTCTATGGGGAATCTATTCCATGGGGAATTATTTCCTGGGCCTGTCGTCGTCATGAAAGGGCGACTGCGACGCTCTATAGAAGGGGTGGGCAACTGGCGGCCCTGGGGCCACATGCGGCCCCCACCTTCACTTAATGTGGCCCTCAGGTTCATATCAGAATACTGATATAATATTGGTTTCAGCTGTTACAATTCCACAACATGCAAACATGACCCGCTTTAATTACTTCAGTCTAAATTAGTAGCTCATTGCTCAACAAGTATAATTAAAGGCATTTGAAATTACATAAAAATGTTAATTTTCAGGATTCCAATTCAAAAATAGCAAAAAATAATGCAAGATTTCAATTAGAATATAGCAAAAATAGCCGATCTACAAGCTCAAAACGCGTCGCAGCGCGACGCGTTTTGAGCTTGTAGATCGACTATTTTTGCTACAACAGTATAATACATGGCTCTAAGGGAGTGAGTGTGGAAATATAGTGGCCCTCTCCATCGTCAAAGTTGCCCACCCCTGCTCTATAGGCTGCCATAGCGCCATTTGTTGCAATAAAAATCTACTTTGACTTGAGTGTTCTCTCGTTCCTGAATGAATTCTATTCAGTGTGTGGTCTGAGGCAACCACTTCACTGCTGTCAACTTTGCCTCACACATGGCCACAATCATGGTGATGTAACACTTTATTTTGAAGTTGTTTGCGAAATATTGGCATGCCACTGTCAAAACTGTTACTGTACATGACACTGTGACTGTCATGACAACTTACCATGACAACGCTTCATGAATGTTTATGAAAGTTGTCACTTTCAATATCGTTGACATTTTTGGGATGTCTTACATTTACATGTCTTTACATTTTTGGGATGTCTAACAACTCTGAACAGCTTGGAATTTAGCTTTGATACTTTGATATAGCTCTGTGACAGCCAAAGAAAAGATCAACTAACGCAAGGCTGCAGGAGGTACATTAAGGTGGGAGCTATAGGGTGCATAGTGTGGGAATGCAAGAAAACAAGAGTGACCATAAATCAATGGAAAGTGATGACAACTCATAAACTAAAGGTTGACATAAAGGTACAGTTTGGTGTGGCCACAACAAGCCGGTTTGGGTTGACTAAGATGTTATCATGCATGTATGGCATTTCTGCAATTAGCAGAACATCTATTCCGACAGTAGAGCATGCATTCAGCAGTGTACATGGGTTTCTCATGTAGGTAGTGCACAGTACACACATGCACAGTGCACACACATTCATTCACTGTAACTGCCAAAAATGTAAATGGGTGTGGCGGCAGTATGTTAAAAATAAACCTACGCATGTAAATCTCTACTACACTATTGTTGGTCTATCCAGGATCTTTTTAGAGACCTGAACTAAAGCACTGAAACAATTTGTAACACGCACACAGCACACATACATGCACACATGCACAAGCCTTGCACACATACATGCACACATGCACAAGCCTTGCACACATACATTGATTTTGCAAAGCTTTGGAGACTGTGACAATGTGAGTATGTAACCAAGATGAGAGAGAACAAATAACTTTTGTCCTTCGCTATAGGGTATGCGCGTGACATCATCATCAAACCAGGAAGTTATGCAGGAACGCCTACTGAGTGGCAAAAAACTACTTTCTGGCCTTGACAGCCCATACATCCACACAGAAAAGTAATATCTGATTGCATTAAACAACATTAAACAATGTTAAACTCACTTTGCCTGTTGCTTTGCCACTCGATTTGCCACTCGATGTGCCATTCACTTTAAGCATGCGCATACTCTCTATTGAAGGTGCTCTTTGAAAGTGAAATATAATGTAACTTTGTCTAAAAAATAAGGTGGCAGTCTGCAACCTGCTGTGATTTTTTTTTCTTTTCTTCTAATTTCTTAAAATGATGTTCAAAATAGAGCAAATAGCTGATCAACAGGCTCACAAATCACAATGTGTCATGGGCTTAAGTGGTTAACACTCTTATTGCCGCCTAGTGGTTCAATCTAGTACTACCATACGTTACCAGATAATTTAAACTGATGACGTCAGTTTCATCCGGGTCACCCAGCCTCGGACATACACAGAAGACGGCCCTACCTGGGCCCTCATCAAACCCTGTACACTCAAGACACTGCCCCGGCCGCCACCCTTTGATCTCCATATGTTGATCTGACCTCATCAAACCCTGTACACTCAAGACACTGCCTCGGCCGCCACCCTTAGATCTCCATTGATCTGACCTCATCAAACCCTGTACACTCAAGACACTGCCCCGGCTGCCACCCTTAGATCTCCATATGTTGATCTGACCTCATCAAACCCTGTACACTCAAGACACACTCCATATATGGCCAGTACAGAATTAATTCCATATGTTGATCTGACCCCCCCATGCCAAAGCGCCTGCGCTCGCCCAGCAGTCTGCTGTCACCCAGGTGGATGCGTGCACACGCCCTAAAGGGCCCTAAAGGGCCCTAAAGGGCGAGGTCGCTTCTCGCCCTCAGACATCTAAGGCTTCACTCACACGGTCACAACACATTGTTGTATAGCTGATGCATGAGACTTGTTTACTGATGCAAGCTCGCAATTCATTTCCAATGGAAGTCACATGGTTTGACACATTTTTGTTGTATGAGGGGGAGGGGGGCAGTCGAAACACAGCCGAAAGCCGGCGTACAACAAAAACGTGACTTCCATTGGAAATGCATTGGGGCGGCCATGACACTTACCCTTTGTTTACATCTAGGCTAGCATGCAACAATGTTGTATGCTAGATGTAAAGGTGTGAGTCAGGCCTACCTTCACAAATCACAACAGATTGATGTATAGCTGATGCAAGCTCACAATGCATTTCCAATGGGAGTCACATGGTTTGACACAACATTTGTGTTGTATGAGGGGGTGGGGGGCAGTCGAAACACAGCCGAAAGCCGTACAACACAAATGTTGTGTCAAACCATGTGACTCCCATTGGAAATGAATTGCGAGCTTGCATCAGTAAACAAGTCTCATACATCTAGCATGCATCATGTTGTATGCTAGATCGAAAGGTGTGAGTCGGGCCTTACTGGTTATTATTATTATTTATTTTTTACAAATTGAACCCTGAGAGTAACATGTCAACACACTCTCTAGTCTGGGTAACATGAGACAAACCTGGAGAAAGTCACTAGAGCACACGGATCCTCTTTTTAAAACTATTGAACGTGCATGTGTGCATGTGAACAAGCAGACCAATGTTTTCATGCTGTCAGAGTCAAATGTCATCCAGGTTATTTATTGCTAAGTAATAACAGCAGCAGAGACAAGTTGCAAGTGGGTGCAATCTGAACATAAAACATCTGAACTCATCTGAAATTCTTAGTTCAGCTCCAGTGCTGCTTTGTAGGCCCTGGAGAGACAGGTCTATATATAAACGTAGGGCCTTGTCCAAACAGAAGGTTTCATGTGTGATTCTCCAGGTGCAGCTTCAAAAAAACACACTATTATATAATGGTGCAGTTGCCAGGCATGATGACACATGCTCTCTGAGAGGTACCGTACTGTAAGTTGAACAGTGACAGCACATATACTGTAGGTTGACAGGTCTCCTGTCATGGGTTATCAATACAGTAGGGCGGGGGCCCGGCCATGATTTATACATACACATATTTATGCGAAACCCTTTCATGACTTAAAGCAATGTTGAACTTTGATAGAACCTAATGTTATAAGTCTGTTGTTTTAGTCCTGTACCAGTAAGACAGGACTAGGCGATCTCGCCCTTTGGCGACCTCGCCATAAAGGGCGAGGTCGCGTGCACGCATCCGCCTGTGTGACGGCAGACTGCTGGGCGAGTGCTGTCGCTTTGGCATGGGGGGGGGTCAGATCAAAATATGGAATGAATTCTGTACTGGCCATATATGGAGCGTGTCTTGAGTGTACAGGGTTTGATGAGGTCAGATCAACAAGAGTTGCTGGCCGGCTCCATATGCAGATGTAGGTGATGATCCAGTCTTCTCCATGTATGTTATCCAGGGTTAGATGAGGTCAGTGTCGTGATCTTCATATATGGAGATGGCCGGCGTGACGTGTCACGAGGCATGATGTCATGAGGCGTGACCATATAGATGTGGCGTTAAGGATCTCCATGATGTCACGTGATGTCACAAGGTCAGATGCATATATGGAGATCTAAAGGCATGATGGATTGGCAACCATACAGAATGGTGGTGTGACCGACACGAGACGCAGGATTTCATAGTAAATGCGACCTTCGGTCGCAATAAATCTGCACCCTAATGATCAAGGAACCAGAAAAAGCAATTCCTTTCACAGGTCTGAATATAACACTTGTTATGTGCTATAACAATATAGCACATAAACAAAAATCAACAAAAATATGATGTCAATATAAATAAACCAGTCAAATGACATGAGTCTTCTATGACATGAGTCTTCTAGACATCAGGCTCTTCTCTGCCTGTAAAGCACTTTGTGCTGCATTTCTATGTCATGAAGTGAAGTGTGCTATATAAATAAAGTTTATTATTATTATTCATATTGATTGTGTTATGTATTGATTTAATGTTTGCCTGTATGTATTTTGTTGCAATGTTGTTTGTCCCAGACCAAGGACCACAATGAAAATAAGTCGGAAGACTGTAGCCTATTGTGTTTTTCATCCTTGACGCTTCATGAACATGTAACTTGATGTAACTTGTAGGCCTATGACTCCAACATTGGGCAAGGTTTCAGCCAAATCAGAGCTCCATTGAAAAAAAGTGTTCCCAAGACATTTGGCACTCACCAGTCCAGTGGTTTGTGAGATTAGTTCCGGACAGACAGACAGACCTAGCCTGGCTAATAAGCCAGACCGAATCAGCCGTTGGCAAAAAAGAATTGTCTGCCGGCGGATTACGGTCTGGAGAGGCTCAATTGTACGCCCATTTCCTACACCAGAGAACTGGTGTGGCCAATCGGGACACGGTATGCAATATGGGCGGGCTTTGGTACAGTGACGTTCAATGCTTGAGACCTTTGACTGACAGTAGCTCTAACCAATTGCGTCAAAGAGAAAATGTTTGAACCCGCCCCCCGGGAAACAAGATCCATACACAGCATCTCCAGACTCAAATACCACACAACAGTGTGATTTGAGTCTGGCTTATTAGCCAGGCTAAGACAGACCCTCTTCTAGCTAGATTCCTGCAGAGCCACATCACATGAAATGTCTGTTAGTACTACCTTTTACAGTGTGGCTATGCAGAAGGCTATAGCTAAACAGTGAGTAATTGCTGGACCAATCATCAAATAAACGTCTTGTACACCATGACAGTAGGCCACATATAATCATTTAAAAATAGACCATTGTGGCTGCCAAATGACGTCACTGCTTATTAAAAAGTCCATTGCACATAAATGAAGTCCAAGCCCCACATTGGATCCACATTATAGCCAGCCGTTCTAATGTGGATCCCAAGAGCCACATGATTCTACATATTTTTCTCAACGTGTTGCTCGCATTACACCAATATTGGTGACCTATTGTTCCATCAAGGGTGATATTTTATACAGACAAAGGTAATAGAGCATGCACCTCCACTTTAGCCCAGGTGCTGGACAAAAGGCAGTACAAGAGGAAAAAATAGAGTCCAAAACACTGGTATGAA